>NW_017671410.1:134432-198061 GCF_001879085.1 Nicotiana attenuata
GACACTTTCAAGTTAACTCTAACTTGAATACTCAGAGTACCTAATACAATTGCTTCTAAGAAAGCTGAAAGGTACAATATGAAAACCTACTACAATTGAACTAGACTTAGAATAAACACAATGATGAAACTGGTTCTTCTATCTTAGTTCATGTAGCTTCAGACGTGCACACTTGTATCTCGCATATGTTGCTTGAAAATCAGACTTGATCTTTTTGCTCTCAAATATGCTTAACTTCTGCTTATGTGCATACACCTGTAAAAGAGAACAATCTTTATATTTATAGAGTTAGTAATTAGAGGTTGATAAGAACTCGAATTGTAGATCCTTTGACAATTCGAGTCCAAGAACAACTCTTACTCCTAATCCATATTCTTGTTCCGGATATAATTCTCTTTTCATAAGGAGATTTCAACTCCTTATCCTATATGCAATCTTTTCGATCAGTTCAGAAGATATTCATCAACATATTGCTGCTTGATCTCAAGGACTTATCTTCTTCACGTGCATCTCATGTGTATGGGCCATAACAACTGTGTCTCCTTAGATGAACCTGGTCCTTCACTGAGTTCGTTTGTCATTCTTCAAAACTTCAACTGATCTTAGGCCAACATAACCTCCGGACGGCTCAAATCTAGCCAAAATAACTTCAAAGCATAAATAAAACTCATAAGAAACTATTCTAGATAATAAAGCTTCAATCTTTATCAAAAACTAAAAATCTACCCAAATTGACCCCCGGGCCCGCACCTCGGAACCCGACAAATTTCACAAAAACCAAACACCCATTCTGATATGAATTCAACAAAACCAAAATTATCAAATTCCGATACCAATTCGTCCCTCAAATCATAATTTTACACTTTGAAAATTTTCTTCAAAAATCCTCATTTTCCTTAACTCAAAACACTAATTTAATGATAAAAATAAAGATAAGAGTCATGGAATATAATAAATTCTAGGTGAAGAACACTTACCCCAATGATTTGCTTGAAAAAGCCATGAAGAATTGCTCAAAAACCGAGCTCTAAAACTCCAAAAATGTTAAAAATGGCTAACCCTCGGAATAGAGTACTTTTATATTCTGCCCAAGTGTTTGTACATCGTGACCGCGGAAGAACTAATGCGATCGAGAAGAAGAAAAATGGTTACTGCCCAAAATGTACTATGCGATCGCGTAAGATCTCATGCAATCGCGGAGTGAAAGAATTACCTGATGCCCAAAGCCACAATTCGCGATCGCGAAGCAAAAGGTGCGATCGCAATTAAGGAAATAATTCACTGCCTAGATTGAAGCACTATGCAAACGCGGACAGAGTTTTGCGAACGTAGAGAAGAAGAAGGCACACTTTTGCGATCGCGGACTGGCCTATGCGAACGCATAGAGTAAAAAGGACCAGCCACCGTCGGGATTGCGGCTCTACCTATGCGATCACATAGAAGGATATCAGACACCAGATTTCAGTATTCCAAAAACTTGAGAAAATGGCCCGTGGCCCATCCGAAACACACCCGAGAGCCCTGGGACCTCAACCAAATAGACCAACATATCCTAAAACAAGATACGAACTTAGTCGAGGCCTCAAATCGCATCAAACAACGTCGAAACCATGAATCGCACCATGAATCAAACTTATGAACTTTCAAATCTTCAAACTTCTAAAACTCGCACCGAAACCTATCAAATCAACTCGGATTGACATCAAATTTTGCAGGCAAGTCCCAAATGACATAACGGAGCTAGTCTAACTCTCGGAATCGTATTCTGACTCCAATATCACCAAAGTCAACTCTCGGTCAAACCTCGCCACCTTCCAAACATCAACTTTTCCAACTTTCGCCGAAATGCTTGAAATTACCCTACGGACCCCGAATCCAAATTCGGATGCACGCCTAAGACCAAAATTGCCATACAAAGCTGTTGGAACCATCAAAACCCCATTCCGGAGTCATTTACACAAAGTGAAATTCCGGTCAATTCTTATCGCTTAAGCTTCTAAAACAAGAATCATTCTTCCAAATTGACTTCGAATCATACGATAACTGAATTCGGCCACACACGCAAGTTGTAACACGATATACGAAGCTGCTCGAGACCTTATGCTGCTAAATACATATATGGACTCGTGGGGCTATGGGTAGTCAAGACCTACTCTTGGATTCGGGTTTTGATCGAGCGGGCGCGGGGTTGACTTTTGTTTACTTTTTAGAAATTGTATAAAGATCACAGCTTTATTAATTGAAATTATTTTCTCTTGCATTGTGTGATGTATTTAAGTCATCTTTTGCTTTGAGCCGAGCGGAGGTGAATTTGTAAAGGAAAAGCTAATGTGAGTATTAAGTTGGCCGAATTGAGGTAAGTGTCTTGCCTAACTTTCTTGAGGGAATTTTTCCTACTAACTTCCATTGTTTGCTATATGCGGGGTGATGCATATATGAGGTGACCAGCGTATATGCATGGGCCAGGGTTAATCATGCTCGGGGGTAGATTAAACGATTAATTGTGCCTTGTAGAATTTTGTGACCCTCTCGTTTCATGCCCTACTTGACTTCTAGATTACCAAGAATATGAAATTAAATTCTAGGAACCGAAATTTAGCTCACTATAACTTGAATAAAATTTGAGGGATTTTTGTGAAACCATTGATGTGTTAAATTCGGTCATCATTATGTTTAGTCATTAATACACCGCTACGACCGTTATTCTTGAGATATTAGATTTTATACTTGAGTTATTTTTGAGACTTGTCAAAATAATTGAATAATAAAGTACTTGAGGTTTGTTGAATTGTTATTGGCATGAAGGCTGTGATTGATGCTCATTTTGGAATATTCGCTTAAACACTTTCCATGATGTTATTCATGCTTCCTATATTGCTTGTCATTGGTATACATATGCTTAGTGAGGAATAGCACAAATCACGAAGGATGATGCCATGCCATTGCATATACATTATCATGTGAGAAAGAGTGTAAAGCACGAAGGGTGATGCTGTGCCATTTTATTTACATTATCATGTGAGAATGAAAGTAAAAGCACGAAGGGTTATACCGTGCTGTTTCATTTATATTATCATGTTCTCATTTACATTAACATGTGAGGATGAGTGTAAAAGCACGAAGGATGATACCGTGCCATTTTGTTTATATTATCATACTTTTATATTATCATGGGTTCATGGCACGAAGGATGTTTTCGTACAGGCGAGGACGAGGGACATGCATTATGTTGTGATATCTTTTCCTTGTGTATGTGTTCATGCCTTTACCTTGATCTGTTAGTGTTGTACCTATGGTTTCTATGTGACTTGTCGTGTTGTTCTGTTTTTGTTCTCTATCTCAATTGTTGTTGTGTTGCCCATGCCTTCTATTTGTTTAACTTGCAAATATAATGTTTTCCTTTTTGTTGTTATATCTATATCCATGTCGTTCCTCATTTGTTGCACTTTTGTATAAGCTTTCTATCATGCTAGTCATTCACACCTTATAGTTGTTAGCTCATAAAGATCATGCTTTTCCTTTTGTTTGTTATATCTACACCTAGGCCTTCTACCATGGTAGTTAGTGAAATTTATATTCTTCTTTTCTAATTGCTGTCATTATTTTTATGCCTTCTACCTAGTCTACTACCGTTGACCATATGTACCGCCTTGTTCATTATTGCAACCTATGTGTTTTGGACTTCATCATTACTGTTGTGGCATTTATTTCACCTGGTTGGTACTGTTATACGTATATTTGGTGAGGATGAGATAAATGCACGAAGGGTGTTGCTGTGCCATTGACTTGATATCTTGAGTACATTTCTCACACTATGAAAGTTATAAAGTTATATCGTGGTTTATTGGATATCGCTTTAAGGAAAGGATTACTCGAGATATTAGAAAATGTTAAATTGTGATCTCTTCTAGTACTCATTTGTTGCTTCGCATATTTGTTTCGTGTAATCTTTTCTGTTTTATTGTAGTATTGTTATATTGCTAGTTTACTATAAAGGTTATACCAGTGAGTATCTTTTAACTAAAAAGCCTCATCACTATTTCACCAAGGTTAGTCAAGATACTTACTGAGTACATGAGGTCGGTTGTACTCATACTACACTTCTGCACCTTGTGTGCAGATTTTGGAGCGGAGCTGGGTTGCATGACGGGATCTGACTCTGAATATCTTCGTGCCTTCTGGATGTGGCTACCACTTTTCCCTGGGTAGTTCTAGAGTTGCATTCTGTTTATGTACATTTCAATCAGAAGTTGTATTTATTTCACATCCATTTTTGCAATAATTCGGTCTTAATAGCTCATGACATGTACTACCAGTCCTCGGGATATTATACGAAATCCATATATATCATTTGTTGGTCATCTTTATTTTATTAGAATTGTGTTAACTGTTAATTGGCTGACCTAACAGGTTGGATTAGGCGCCATCACGACTTGTGGATTTTGAGTACCACTTATTCTTCAGATCGGTTGGATGAGATTTACATAAGAGAGATTGTTCACCTTCATGGTGTGCTAGTTTCTATCATATAAGATAGAGGCACGCAGTTTACATCGCAGTGTTGGAGAGCCGTGCAACGAGAGTTGGGCACTCAGTTTGAGTTGAGCACAGCACTTGACCCTCAGATGGACGGATAGTCCGAGCCCACTATTTAGATATTGGAGGACATGCTACGTGCTTATGTCATTGATTTTGAGGGTTAATAGGATCAGTTTCTGCTGCTCGCGGAGTTTGATTACAACAATAGTTATCAGTCGAGCATTCAGATGGCTTTGTATGAGGCTTTTTATGGGAGGAGGTGTAGATCTCTAGTGGGTTGGTTTGAGCCAGGTGAGGCTAGGTTATTGGGTACTGACTTAGTTCGGAATGCATTGGACAAGGTGAAATTAACTCAGGAGCGGCTTCTTATGGCGCAGTCTAGACAGAAGAGTTGTGTCGACATGAAGGTCCGTGATGTGTCTAACATGGTTGGTGAGAAGGTTTCACTGAAGGTTTCACCCATGAAAGGTGTTATGAGGTTCGGGAAGAAGGGAAAGTTGAGCCCTCAGTTCATTGGGCCTTTTGAGGTACTTCAGAGGATTGGGGAGGTGGCTTACAAGCTTTCCTTGCCACCTAGTTTGTCGAGTGTGTATCCAGTATTTCATGTTTCTATGGTCCAGAAGTACATCGACGATCTGTCTCATGTTTTGGATTTCAGTACGGTTCAATTGGATGGTGATTTGACTTATAATGTGGAGCCGGTGGCCATTTTTGATCGGCAGGTTCGAAAGTTCAGGTCAAAGGATATAGCTTCAGCGAAGGTGCAGTGGAGAGGTCAGCCCGTAGAGGAGGCTACTTGGGAGACTGAGCGGGAGATGCAGAGCAGATATCCACACCTATTTGTGACTCCAGGTATGTTTCTAGACCCGTTCGAGGAGGAACGTTTGTTTAAAAGGGGGAGGATGTAACAACACGGCCGGCCATTTTGAGAGTTGTAGCCACGTTCCCCCATTTACTGCTCCTTTTTGTGTTCTACATCTGTTATATGACTTACTGGGTTAGTTGGTTCGGGTCCGGAGAGATTTTGGAGTGAATTGAGACACTTAGTTTCTTAATGGAAAGCTTAAGTTGAAAAAGTTGATCGGATTTTGAATTATGTGTAAACGACCTCGAATTAGAATTTGATTGTTCCGTTTGCTTCTTTAGGTAATTTTCGACTTAGGAGCGCATCCGGATTGTGATTTGGAGGTCCGTAGTAGAAGTTGGCATAAAATGGCGAAAGTTAGAATTTTGGAAAGTTTGACTGGGAGTGAACTTTTTGATATCGGGGCTGGATAGGAATTTCGGTAGTTGGAGTAGGTTAGTGGGGTCATTTGTCACTTGTGTGCAAAATTTAAGGTCAATCGGGCGTGATTTGATAGGTTTTGACGTCATTTGTAGAATTCGGAAATTTCAAAGTTCATTAGGCTTGAATCCGTGTGTAATTTGTGTTTTTGATGTTGTTTGAGGCTATTTGAGGGTTCGACTAAGTTCGTATCGTGAATTAGGACTTGTTGGTATGTTTGGTTGAGGTCCCGGGGGCCTAGGGTTGATTTCGGGTGGTTAACGGACTTGGTTTTGAGTTGGTGAAATAGCTGAAGTTTTGCTGATGCTAGTGTAACCGCACCTGCGGAGTGGGCACTGTAGGTGCGAGACCGCAGAAGCGGGAAGAGAAGCGTAGAAGCGGGCAAGGAGGAGATGGTAGTGGTCGCAGGTGTGAGGTTCTTACGCACCTGCGAGGCCGCAAATGTGGCGAAAAGGGCGTAGGAGCCGAGTTTGAAGGATTGGGGGAGTAGGATATTTCGCAGAAGGAGATAAAGAGCCGCAAAAGTGCCTCCACAGGTGCGAGACCTGGAGTACAGATGCGAGCCCAGGTGACTTAAGTGGTTTCCGCAGAAGTGGTTCTGCAGGTGCGGAAATATGGCCGCAGGTGCGAAAGGCCTGGGCAGAGTGTATAAAAATGGGGGTTTTCGATTTTGGCTTCATTTCAACATTTTAAACTCGGACTTAGGTGATTTTGGAGAAGATTTTTGAGGGCATTCTTGAGGTAAGCTTCTTGTACTCATTTTTGATCAATAATCTTCTTTCACCATTGTTTATCCCACCTAGATTGTGTGGTGTTGAGGTGAAATTTGGGGGTTTGAGGCTAGGGATTTGGAAAGTGAATTTTGGGGATTTGAATGACCATTTGGAGTTAGATTTGAGTGAATTTGGTATGGTTAGACTCGTGAGTGAATGTGCTTTCTGGTTTTGTGACTTTTGTAGGATTTCGAGACGTGGGCCCGGGGTCCAAGTTTGAGCCGATTTCGAACTTTGGCTGTTATTTCGTATTTTTTCTTGCGGAATTGATTCCTTTAGCCTATATTGATTGTATTGTACTGCTTGTGGCTAGATTCGGGACGATTGGAAACCGATTTAAGAGGAAAAGGCATTTTGGAGTAGAGTTTTGCCCAGATTGAGGTAAGTAACACTTTCAAACTTGGTTTTGAGGGTTCGAAACCCCGAATTATGTGTTATGGGATTGGTATTGAGGAGACGCACATGCCAAGTGACGGGCGTGCGGGGGTGCACCGCGAGAAATATGACCTGGCTATGGCACTATATAATGGTTCTATCTTGTTGATATCCGTGTTTTCATCATGTGATAAAGTAATTGAGCTGTCGATCATGCTAGATATCATGTTTAGGCTTTATGCCAGTACTGTTGGGACCAACAGTGGTCATTTCTTGCGGTCATCTTACTAATTTCATTGATATTTCGTACTCAGACATATTCATTCATTTCATATCATATGTCAATCTCAGTTGTTCTTTATTGATACATCATATCATTGTTTCGGGCTAGTTTCCATGACATTGTGAGCCCGTGAGTGAGATTGGAGAGATTGATGACTGAATGAGGCTGAGAGCCCAATTTTGAGTGACAGATATGGGATTTGGCTGCATGCCGCAGCGGTTATACAGATTTATGATAGCGCTTGGGGTGAAGGAGCCCCTCCGGAGTCTGTACACAACCCCAGTTAGCGCGGTTGATATTATTGAGGGATGGATCTTCCATGGACATGGATCTTGTCCGAAGCATTATATACTTGGAGATGGATCTTCTCTACGGGCTGGACTGGCCCTACTCGGTACTAGGTGACTGATGGTCAGTGATGTATATATATATTCCGGGATAGATCGTCCCTAGGCCGTACGGGCCATATACAGTACCGAGTGATTTAACATCGAGAGTGTGAGCACATGAGGCTGTCAGCATGGTGCATCACATACAGCATGTGCATTGGCATGTAGAAGTAGAAGAATTATATTCTTCATATCATTCATATTTGATATATTTTACTGTTTGAGCTATCTATTGAACTTGAAATCATGCCTACAGTTCTGCACTGTTATATCTATTTTGAACTATGCTGGTTGAGTTCGTCACTACCTTTCAGTCCAACGGTTGGATTTGTTACTTACTGAGTTGGTTGTACTCACGTTACACCCTGCACCTCGTATGCAGATCCAGGTGCTTCTGGTCACGGTGGCTGCTGATTAAGGAGTAAAATCCCAGAGAATATCGAGGTAGCTGTATGGTGTTCGCAGGCCTTGACTCTCCTTCATTATCTCTATCTGTATTTATGTTCTTATACCTTAGACAATGTAGTAGACTGTGTTCTGGAATAGATGCTCATGTGCTCAGTGACACCCATGTTTTGGGATAGATTATTGTATTTCAAAATTATTTCTATTTTAAAATGTTTTTTCTTTAATATTAGTTTCTTCCGCCTTTATTTTCAAGATCTCACAACAACACTAATTTCTTCAGTATTTAATATTAACAACAGTCTCACAACAACATTGTATGCACCCCATAAGAAAGTGGCACCTATCGTGGCTAATGAACGGGAAGAAGAAAAAAATCAAAAGGTGATATTCAAGATCATATGGGTTGTATGGAATTCCAATATGTGTGGGCACTAAGATAAGCCAAGTATTCATGCAACAAGTGGCGGGACGACCAGGAAAAGCAGTTGATTGCATTTAAAGAAAGTTGAGAAGGAACAAAAGGAATTATTCAATCAACGATCCAGGGATAATTACATTATGAATGCACCTAAGATATCGGAGTATTATTCATGTTGCATATATGTTGACAATCATACAGCCGTAGAAGACTCCGGTATAAGCTAAAAGTAAGAATTGAGTCCAGGTCATAGATAAAGGATTGAATTGTTAGAAGATTGTATCATGGATATTCCATAGAATCCATGAAGGGCTAAAGCAATAACTAATACCATGAGCCACAGATCGTAAGATAGCTTAAGCCTACATAAAGGTTGATCAGAGGGAAGAGGAAACTAAAGAATTACATCAACTAAGTAAATTAGGAGTTTGATCATTGGACCCATAAAATTATAGAAATCGTGGTTGAGAACATGTTAGAATCACTCTTATTATTTGAGGTACAAGAGAGATAGTACAACAGCTATATTCTATAATAGCTCTACGATAAAGCTAGTTCGAAAAGTACCAGCCTCATAAGAAGTCTATGAAGCTCCTACTGGATTGTGTATGCACCAGAGGTGCAAGTATTGTAATAGAGCTTCAAGCTTTGGATGTGAATTATACATATGCGGAAGGGAGTTCATGAAAGAGATAGAAGATGTGATGCGATATTTTAAGGTAAGTAAGGTAAAGGTGGACCACGTACGAGATACTTAAATGCAGAAGGTTGTGAATACTCCATACTTCGGATAAAAGGCTAGAGGCACTGGGATTCAGTATCCAGGAATGATAGCAGCATCGTCAGTGGCATATCTTCCAACCTATGGTTTCTAAGTATCGAGAGGTCTAGTTAAGAGAGTAAAAGAAGAGTTAGAGACGATGTGGTGTCTCGCTTGATGTTCCAGAATAACACAAGGAAATCTATAGTGCAAGCAAGTTGAAGGAAGGTTGCGAGTACTATAAATGGATATGTGTAGGTCACAAGTTAAAATATGGTAGAGCGACAAGGTTTTAGGAAGACAGGAGTAAGGATAAGAAAATGCGAGTGAGAAGGTGACCAGAATGGATATATCCTCGGGATTAAGCTCATGAAAACAAGAGAGTTGATGGTTTCTCTAAGTTATAGAAAGTTCAGTTTAGCCTGAATGAACTCAAAGGAGTCCAAGACTAACAACAGTTAGTAGAGATGGAACACTGCCCTGGTACTAGAATGAGGGTGTAATTGTGATAGATAAAGGAGAACGTTTGGGCCTTCGATTGAGTAATGATTTGAAGAGGATATCATGAATTGTACGGGATTAAAATACCCACGTAAGATGAATCACATCGGGATGCTATAAAATACGGTTATGGAAGTATAGTATCGCCCCTAGGTGGATCAGCCTAATTACTCCAAATGTCCCTGATGAGACGTAAGCCCTAGCGGCAGTGTTGCATCAGTCAACATTCGAGGACGAATGTTCCAAGGGGGGGGGATGATGTTACACCCCATGTTTTCGTACGTGGAAACACGCCATAAGCAAATTGATATAAGCTGAGAAATTAGATGTTACATCCTGCATTTTTGTACGTTAAAGTTTCGTCGTAAGCTAATCGACGTAAGCTTGGGAATGAGATTATTTGAGATTATAAGTATTACGCTATTTCAAATAATTTATAAGTAAGTTTGTAAAGGTGAGAGGGTAAACGAAATCGAAGAAAATGAGTTTCATCGAAGTTTGACAATTTGGGATAAAATACGGTCCGAGCTATAATACCCGATATTTATGGACTAATGCCATACAAGTTACCACATGACCATGATAGAAGGGTCTATAAAGTGTGTTAAAAGTTATTAGTATTTTGAATAATTTGAGATAATTCTTAATTATATGGATAATTGGGTAATTATTGATTTTTAATGGGAGATTAACCAATTAATTAAGCACATTTGGATAAGACCCTTTAACGTGGCAGCCCAAAGAAGTGACTCTTAAGTCACATTTCAAGGTGGCAATTTAGTGGCATAGTCATCCTAAAGTGGGGCTCACAAGAACCAACAAATTTATGAGATCCTTTCTCTCATTACGATGATGCTAAGCTTGCAAAAGTTTATGGATGAGCTTCAACAAGTTACGGATGAAATCTCAAAACAAGGAGATCGTATGAAATCTTCAAAAAATTGCATCTTAGTAATGTGATTTTCTTGAAACAAAATTCAAACAACATCTCTTACCATCTTAGCAACGTAAGATTTGACAATTTTAAGGGAGTACGGTGCAATCTTTCTCAAGAATATCATACGGATTTTTTCCTACTTCGATCCGCCGTTACGTGTTCTTCACAAAATACGTGTGTTAGAGGGGTTGTAGAGAGAATCGGGTCGGGTATGTTAAGGCTATCCCTTCTTTCTTTTTGGCATGATCCATACGATACAAACGAAATGAGCAAATGCACAAGTTCCATAAATAACTCTATCATAGAAATACTAGAGATTCCTATGTTCTTGATTCCCCATATGTCTTATTATTCAATCGTCTGTTCATGGGTCTCAGAAAGTACGTAAGTTTATAAAGTTTACTTCATGATATTAATAAAAGGCATAATGATGTTATGACATTCTGAAAGATTTTATTGACGTACTTCTCATGCATTGCTTTCATTTATACATGTACATTGACCCATGACACCATCACCTGATCAGCTGGTATACGTTGATGATTTTACCCACAGTGGCCGAGATGATATGATGGGATGCCCTCAGAGGCTTGATGATGTTGTGTATGCATATACCTATGCATGGTATAAAATTTATACGCATATGCATGGCATTATACATATTAATGATTCAGAGAGTTATTCAGACTTACATGTTGAGTCTCTTAGTCAATATTTCTCTCATGTCTATTGTTTACTAATTTTCATTCCTTACATACTCGGTACATTATTTGTACTGACGTCTCTTTTCCTTGGGGATGCTGCGTGTCATGCCTGCAGGTCCCGATAGACAGGTTGAGAGTCCTCCAAGTAGGCTATCAGCTCAGCGGAATATTGGTGCACTCCATTTGCTCCGGAGTTGCTTATTTAGTCAGTATGATTTGTACATGTATTGATCGGTATGGTAGGCCCTGTCCCGACCTTTATGATGTTATGTACTCTTAGAAGCTTGTAGACAGAAGTCGTGTATACAAATACTTGTATGGCCTTGTCGTCCTATGTTTTGGGTTTACAAATTATCATGTCGGCCTTATAGGCTCGTATGTCACATGTATAAGTTTCTATATCAGGTTGTGTCGTTTTATGTCGAGTGTCCCCTCATATTTTATTATTATTGCCTCATACAGCCCTTCTGACCCACTTACCCATGATGATGTAATAAGAAAGACATGTTACATTGGTACACGATTGAGTAAGGCACCGGGTGCCCATCGCAGCCCATCGGTTTGGGTCGTGGCAGAAGTGGTATTGGAGCAGTTCTGTCCAAGGGAGTCTACAAGTTCTGTCTAGTAGAGTCTTGTTTATGGTTGTGTTGTGCACCATACTTATAACCAGGAGGCTACAGGGCATTTAGGATTGTCACTCTTTCTTCTCACTCTAGATCCTGTGGTGGAGCTCAGTTGTAAGAACTCAATTTCCTAAACTCTATCTTATTCATAATTCGACGATGCCTACATCTAGAAAGTACGGTTGGTAAGGGATTGGATGCGGCTGTGGAAGAGAGAAACTCTAATTTGCATCATGCCTATGATGAGTAAATGTAAGGCCTCTAGCAGATCATGTGTAACGACCCGACCGGTCGTTTTGAGCTCTAGTGCGTCGCTCAGCAGTTTGGGGCCATGAGCAGCTTCACTTCAGGTATGTCTCTATGCTCGTTCGAGGACGAACGGATGTTTAAGTGTAGGAGGATGTGACGACCCGGCCAGTCGTCTTAAGAATTAATGCCCCGATCCCCTATTAGCTGTTTTCCCCAAGTTTATTTCTGCTATTTTGATTTGCTGGGATGTTCGGTATTGAGTTTCAGAGAGTTTTGGGACACTTAGTCCCTAAATGAGAGCTTAAGAGTTGGAAAGTTGACCGTAGTCGGAACAGTGTGAAAACGGCTCGGAATGGAAATCTGATGGTTCCGTTAGCTTCATTGGGTGATTTCGGGTTTAGGGGCGTGGTCGGATTGTGTTTTGGAGGTCCGTAGCTAATTTAGGCTTGAAATGCCAAAAGGTCGAATTTTGAAGTTTCCGGTTCAATAGTGAGATTTTGATCCGAGTCTCGGAATGAAATTCCGTAAGTTGGAGTAGCTCCGTAGTGTTGAATGTGACGTGCTTGCAAAATTTCAGGTCATTCGGACGAGATTTGATAGACTTTTTGATCGAAAGCATATGTTATGAGTTCTTGGAGTTCTTAGGCTTGAATCCAATGTTAAATTGGTGTTTTGATGTTGTTGTGAGCGTTCCGAAGTTATGAATAAGTTTGAACGATGTCATGGGATGTGTTGGTACAATTGGTTTGAAGTCCCGGGAACTCGGGTGAGTTCCGGGTAGGTTCCGGGATGTTTTTAGGCCGAAAATCATAGTTGTTGAAGGTCCAGAAGAGTTGCAGGCCTCGGAACCCACCAGTGCGGTCCGCAAAAAATCCAGTGCGTCCGCGGTGGGGGCTGTGCGGCCGCACAAAATGCAGTGCGGTCCACGGTGAAGAAAATTTCACTGGTCCTACTTCGGAAGCTCATATCTTTTGATCTACTAGGAATTTTGGGATGATTTAAAAACGAAAGTTGTATCCCTTCGTGTCTAGTTTCCATAAAGGTAAAGAAATCACAATTTGGACATCTGTAGAGAATGTTCTGGCCAAAATACTAAAGCCTATCACTGCAGTCAAACCTGTGCGGACAACAGTCGTTTTTGTGCAGACATCACTGGTTTTGTGCGGTCCGCAGTCGTTTTTGTGCGGTCCGCAGTGGTGGAAATCCGGGGGGTGCTCTATAAATACGTGGTTTTGGGTTTTATTTCATATTTTGACCTAGAGAGCTCGGATTTTGGCGATTTTTCGATGGTTTTTCAAGAAATTCATTGGGGTAAGTGATTCTAACTCAGATTTTGCTAGAGTACATGAATCCATCACTGAATTCATCATTTAATTCGTGATTTGGGAAGGAATTTGGGAAGAAAATTTGTGAAATCTTTAAAAAAATATAAAATGATGATTTGAAGGACCAAATAGTATCGGTATTGGATAATTTTGGTATGGTTAGACTCGTGAGGGTATGAGGATTTTGAAAATGTAAATTTCACCTGATTCTGAGACGTGGGCCCGAGGGGCGTTTTGGTCATTTTACCTAATTTCGTGTATTAGCTTAGAATTTAATTGTGGAATCAGTTACTTAAGGTGTTATTTATAATATGCAATTGAATTGACTAGATTTGGACCATTTGGAGTCGGATACTCGTGGCAAAAACGTGGTTTCGGGTTGACTTGCGCTTGTTCGAGGTAAGAGGCTTGTCTAACCTTGTGTGGGGGACCTTTCCCCTTAGGATTGAAATTGTGGTAATTGAAATGCCTCGTACGTGAGGTGACGAGCGCGTACTTGTGCTAATTGTTGGAAAATCCGGTTTTCATTAAAAATAGCCTTGAGTTGTGTTCTTCCTTTCCTTGCTTACACTGTTTGGACATTAAACTTGCTGTAGCTTAGAGAAACATGTTTACTTGACTAAATTGCTCTAGTTGCCTTAACTGCCTTAATTGTATTACGTGAACCATGCTAGGTTAGGATTACCTGCTTCATTTTGATATGAAATTGATTGGATTGAATTCTTGTTGTTGCTGTGTATTTACTTTGGGGCTAAGGAACGGTATTCCGGGAGATCCCCCTGCACTTTTACTTAGGGACTACGGGATGGTATCCCGGGAGCTCCCCTGTATGTTTACTTTGGGACTACGAAATTGCATTTCGGGAGATCCCCTTGCACTTTTACATTGGAACTACGGGATTGGACCCGGTGGATTCCCTAGTACTGAGTATTTATATTGGGACTACGGATGTGGTATTCTGGTAGATCCCCGCGCATTTACGAGTTGGACTATGGAACTGCACCCGGGAGATCCACTGGATATAATATTTATATTTGGGGACTATAGGACGGTATCCTGGGAGATCCTCGGTTGTTGATATTTATATTTGGGGACTACAGGATGGTATCCTGGGAGATCCCCGATTGTTATCTTGGAGCTGACCTGTATTCTCTTTCTGTGTTTTATTTGCCTCTGTAATAGTTGTTGTCGTTCTTCATAACCTGTGTTACTTATTTACACTGCTTATTTCACGCTGTTAAACCTTATATCTTATTTAACCTCAATAGGGCCCTGACCTTCGTCGTCACTACCCAACCGAGGTTAGGCTTGGCACTTACTGAGTACCGCTGTGGTGTACTCATGGCCTTCCTGCGCATGTTTTCCATGTGCAGATCCAGGTACTTTGACTCAGTCTTACTACCCCTGAGGCGAGGTCACTGCTATAGCGACTTCGAGGTATATCTGCCGCGTCCGCAGACCGAGGAGTCTCTTTCTATTCTTGCTGTTTAGTATTAGCCCTTCTGTATCTCCGTTCTTGTTAGACATTCTGGAGTTAGAGCTATGTAGTATTTCTTAGCTTGTGATTTATGGGTTTCCGGGTCTTGGATTTATGGGTTGGTTTTGAGAACTTGATATTGTGTATGCCGAGCGGCATCTTAAATACTGTTTCATTCGGTTATTTTTAGGTTTAATTGTTTCTTCCGCAAATTGTTTATTTTCCGCATTTGTTAGGCTTACCTAGTCATAGGGACTAGGTGCCGTCACGACAGTTCATAGAGGGCGAACTGGGGTCGTGACAATTTGGTATCAGAGCTCTAGGTTCATAGGAGTCATGGATCACAAGCCGGTTTATTAGAGTCTCGCTGATCGGTACGGAGACGTCTGTACTTATCTACGAGAGGCTATGTAACTGTTAGGAAAATTCCACTTCTTGATTTCCTCATCGTGTGACTTGATTCCTTGAGGCTTATGCCCTTCTTTTCTTACTGCTCAATCTTACGCGACGCGAACCGCTTGTTATAAATCTAGAATTGAAGAATTGTAATTTTACTACATATGTGGTGCGGGATGTTTCTCCAGGTATAGTTGGGTGAGCCATTGTCGTCGCCTTGCGGAAGGATTTTTCTATCGTTTCGGCTCGATAGTTGTGTTTCTAAGAGTTGGGAGGCTATGCACAGGTTGCTATGATGCTCGCAATTGGTTATCACACAGTATTAAATTGATGGTAGGAGACTTGCCTATGTGTTGGGGCGGTGAATGAGTTTAAAGGAAATCTACTCAGTGCACGATTCTGAGATATGATATTTCACTTTCGGCGGAGGAAAAGCAATTGGCCTATGAGTGTCCAGATTTGGGGTGATAGAGTAACGAGACTTGGTAATTTCGAGCGTGGTGGAATTTTTATTTGCGATGTAGTGTCGTCGTCCTCGATTGTATGTGTTAAGTTCGCCGGTGTTATGGTCTTCTGCAATTCGCCCTTGGGGTAGGATATTGTGGAATAATATTGGAGAAACGACTGTTGGATATCGCGTGGTGCGGTGGTTCAGGATTGAATCGGTGTTTCTAATGTCGACGGCTCAAGAAAGATGATCTCTAGAAAGGTTTAAAGTTAGTAGCGATTTGTGGGTTCAAGTGCTACGAAGATAGAATTTATTAAGGCAACAATTGAGCAGCAAAGGATGATTAAAGACATGTGGGGAGTGTCAGGCGGTAGTTAAAATTTCTAGACGGCCACGTATAAGAAGCAAAGGTCGAGTGGTCAATAGAGGGGTGAGTTCCGCCAGCGTGGGAGAGTGGTGGATTTGCATATGGGCTTTGTGCTAGGATGACTACGCACCTTAAGGAGAGTTTGGAACGACTTGGAAATTTTAGTGATTGATGATTGGGGTCTACAGATCTAATTTGAAGTATGGGCTATGCGACAGGAGATTTGATATAGCAGAAAGGAGCTACTTGAAATGAAGAAGGATACAACGTAACCTTGAATTGGAAGGATGTTGCCGCACATTTAATTGATGTCCACGAGGGGTGAATGGACTTGTGCAGCTAGAGAGTGAGCTCGGATTCAGGATTGATGCCTTGTATAGAGGCGGGTTTCAAGGGAAGTGATTCTGCCTGGTGCTTTGTCAAGAGGGTATTCATGTGCTAGAATATTCATGGAGTTGATTATATTCGGGGCCAAGTCAGAGCGGGTGGCTCTCAACAACGGTCCTAGTGGATTCAAAGGGGAAAAGCGTGGTGCCTAATGATTTCGAGCCTACGATTAAGAATCAAGCTTTGTAGCAGCTTAAAAGAAGAGGCACAGAATGTTCTACGATGTTTTGACTCTCAGCGTAGCATTTGGGAGGTATGAAATGGTTTGTGGGATTTGAGACAGCATGGTCTCGTGATTCAAGGTCACTCGGGATGAGTGCGGATGAAGTGTGTTATGTGTTGAATGGAGTTATTATTATTGCTAAGGCAATCAAGAATTAATTTGGAAGAAGGTAGATTGGTTAACCATAGTTGAATTGGCATATTGGTGGTAGTGATCATTTCCTTCAACGTGATCAAGTTATGCAAGTGATTTGTGACGGCACGTGTGAGGTTTGTCGACCGCCGTAATTGATGTTATTCAGAAGTATTCCATTGTGATAGCCTGTCATGTATAGGCGGATCCCGGAAGGGCTATGGTGGCTTAGACCACTACTTAGAGATTTGCATATTCTACGGTTATGAGAATTCACCTGTGTGTTGCTATGGTTCTCCTGAAGTGAGTTAAGTGAAAAGTTTTATATGATGAAGTGTTAATCTATTAGTGGTTACGGAGTTATGATGAAAATCGTGTTCTATCGTATATTGGCATGTTGGTACAGTGTGTGGTATGGAATTTGAAGTGAGGATCAAGGTTGCAGTTCGGTGTTGACAAGGATGTCGCGAGCTCGGATGAGCAATAAAGGAGTTTCGATGTTTAAAGTAAGTGGGTTTCGTCTTCAGCGTCACCTGAGATCGGTGTTTTGTGAAAAAGGACTTGCATCCTGGTTATGGATTCTTGAACGCTTCTCAGCGTTAGTGCGGCTGGTGGTATGGATACGCATATTTGTTGTCTGTTATGGAAGGTCGTGGGAGCGTGCCCCACAGGAAGATTGTATAAGTGTGGCATGTAGTCACTTGATTGATTTAAGATTTAAACCAAGTATGAAGACGGTGGTGATATCATTAATTTGAGAATTTATGCTTGGAGGGCACTCGACTTATTGGGTTTTGGACCGTGGAGGATTGCCCCGGTTATGATGATAATTCTCGTGTTTTATGAGAAAAAGGGGGTTATTATGGACCTTCGAAAGGTTATTAGCCTAGTTCAGTGTGATCAGAATCAGCTTGAGGTCTGTGGATGGATCTAAATGTGAATATGGGCTCTATATCAGGCTAGATGTGTTCATTTCAGCAATGTGCTCCTTTGGACAAGTAGTCGGGGTACTATTTCGTCGTCAGCTATTTCATGAAATGATATATTGTGCCGTATGAGTTGTGAGACGGCTTGATGAATTTCTTATGTGTTGAGGTTCCGCTTAGAGATGATGTTATATGAGCAGGATGGCTCTCGAGATTCAGATCATATATCGCACCTCAGTTGTGTTTGAGTTTTGAAGCCTATGGCACTATATGTCTCCCCAGGGATGGTATTATGCACTTAGCGTGCTTGTGACCGATATTCAGAATTTTGTTATAATGAGCAGTTTAGTTCGATGTATATCTCCTTACGTGAATTCTATGTATGGATCGGGTGGCACGCCACCATGGGTATGTTATTTGGATCGGGTTGCACGCCGCAACAGTGTGATGTTGAGTACAGTTTTCTATATGCTATTTTTGTATGCCTTGCTTCCTATTTTCTAAGGAAAGTTCACATTAGTGTGTGAGTTAAGTAGTTCCTTCTAGAGTTCGTTTTCCTTTTGTCACGTTCGAGTTCATAGCCTATTGGCACATTATGGCATCATATGAGACTTTTGATCATGTCCGGGGTGGCTTATTGCCTGAGCGGTTCGTACTGGGCGAGACGAGATCATTGGATTTAGGATCAGTGCAATCTGATTATATGAAATATATTAAGGAGCTAAGACCATTATTTGGTTCAGAATGAGGTGATGGTTCTTATCAGGAGTATAGACCCAATTATTTGTTGATTCGGCAGTGGGTATGAATTTCAACACACCTCTTCCGTCTTGGCGGTATTCTAAGAGTTAGAGCAAGACCTATGTAGGTCATGAGGTGCAATAGGAGCATCAGATTCGTAGAATTTCGACTAATTGATCTGAGAATGTTATTGTGGTCCTGTGAGTAATGTGGTGCAAGGTGTGAATTCAGCTAAGGTATGCAGTTATGTTTTGGTGCCACGGGTAGTTATTGATACGGTGAGCTTATGTTGGAACATGCCTGACAGAGAATTCTGGACGTAGGAATTGGGCTCTAGGGCTTATTTGCTTAAGTGAAAAAAGATATCTTCAGATTGATCGAGCTAGGGTACCCAGCTGAGTTGTGGTAGCACAGGTAGGTGCTCGAGGTGTTAAAAAGTGATTTCGGACAACCCCAACATACTTCTTAGCACGTTCAAGGATGAACGTATGTTTAAGTGGGAGAGGATGTAACGACCCGGCCGGTCGTTTTGAGCTCTAGCGCGTTGCTCAGCAGTTTGGGGCCATGAGCAGCTTCACTTCAGGTATGTCTCTATGCTCGTTCGAGGACGAACGAATGTTTAAGTGTAGGAGGATGTGACGACCCAGCCGGTCGTCTTAAGAATTAATGCCCCGATCCCCTATTAGCTGTTTTCTCCAAGTTTATTTCTGCTATTTTGATTTGCCAGGATGTTTGGTATTGAGTTTCGGAGAGTTTTGGGACACTTAGTGCCTAAAAGAGAGCTTAAGTGTTGGAAAGTTGACCGTAGTCGGAACAGTGTGAAGACGGTCTCGGAATGGAAACCCGATGGTTCCGTTAGCTCCGTTAGGTGATTTCGGGTTTAGGGGCGTGGTCGGATTGTGTTTTGGAGGTCCGTAGCTAATTTAGGCTTGAAATGCCGAAAGGTCGAATTTTGATGTTTCCGGTTTGATAGTGAGATTTTGATCCGAGGGTCGGAATGAAATTCCGAAAGTTGGAGTAGCTCCGTAGTGTTGAATGTGACGTGCTTGCAAAATTTCAGGTCATTCGGACGAGATTTGATAGACTTTTTGATTGAAAGCATATGTTAAGAGTTCTTGGAGTTCTTAGGCTTAAATCCAATGGTAAATTGGTGATGTGATGTTGTTGTGAGCGTTCCGAAGTTTTGAATAAGTTTGAACGATGTCATGGGATGTGTTGGTACAATTGGTTTGAAGTCCCGGGAACTCGGGTGAGTTCCGGGATGTTTTTAGGCCGAAAATCATAGCTGTTGCAGGTCCAGAAGAGTTGCAGGCCTCGGAACCCACCAGTGCGGTCCGCAAAAAATCCACTGCGTCCGCGGTTGGGGCTGTGCGGCCGCACAAAATGCAGTGCGGTCCGCGGTGAAGAAAATTTCACTGGTCCTACTTCGGAAGCTCATATCTTTTGATCTACAAGGAATTTTGGGATGATTCAAAAACGAAAGTTGTATCCCTTCGTGTCTAGTTTCCAGAAAGGTAAAGAAACCACAATTTGGACATCTGTAGAGAACGTTATGGCCAAAATACTAAAGCCAGTCGCTGCAGTCAAATCTGTGCGGACAGCAGTTGTTCTTTGGCGGACAACACTAGTTTTGTGGGGTCCGCAGTGGTGGAAATCCGGGGGGGGGGGGGGTGCTCTATATATAGGTTTTGGGTTTTATTTCATATTTTGACCTAGAGAGCTCGGATTTTGGCGATTTTTCGAAGGTTTTTCAAGAAATTCATCAGCGTAAGTGATTCTAACTCAGATTTGGCTAGAGTACATGAATCTATCACTGAATTCATCATTTAATTCGTGATTTGGGATGGAATTTGGGAAGAAAATTTGTGAAATCTTTCAAAAATGTTAAATGATGATATGAAGGACCAAATGGTATCGGTATTGGATAATTTTGGTATGGTTAGACTCGTGAGGGTATGAAGATTCTAAAAATGAAAATGTCACCCGATTTCGAGACGTGGGCCCGAGGGGCGTTTTGGTCATTTTACCTAATTTCGTGTATTAGCTTAGAATTTAATTGTGGAATCAGTTACTTGCGGTGTTATTTACAATATGAAATTGAATTGACTAGATTTGGGCTATGTGGAGTCGGATACTCGTGGCAAAAGCGTGGTTTCGGGTTGACTTGCGCTTGTTCGAGGTAAGTGGCTTGTCTAACCTTGTGTGGGGGACCTTTCCCCTTAGGATTGATATTGTGGTAATTGAAATGCCTCGTACGAGAGATGACGAGCGCGTACTTGTGCTAGTTGTTGGAAAATCCAGTTTTCATTAAAAATAGCCTTGAGTTGTGTTCTTCCTTTCCTTGCTTACACTGTTTGGACATTAAACCTGCTGTAGCTTATAGAAACATGTCTACTTGACTAAATTGCTCTATTTTCCTTAACTGCCTTAATTGTATTACGTGAACCATGCTAGGTTAGGATTACCTGCTTCATTTTGATATGAAATTGATTGGATTGAATTCTTGTTGTTGCTGTGTATTTACTTTGGGACTACGGGACGGTATCCCGGGAGCTCCCCTGTATGTTTACTTTGGGACTATGGAATTGCATTCCGAAAGATCCGCCTGCACTTTTACATTGGAACTACGGGATTGCACCCGGTAGATTCCCCAGTACTGAGTATTTATATTGGGACTACGGATGTGGTATTCCGGTAGATCCCCGCGCATTTACGAGTTGGACTATGGGACTGCACCCGGGAGATCCACTGGATATGATATTTATATTTGGGGACTACAGGACGGTATCCTGGGAGATCCCCGGTTGTTGATATTTATATTTAGGAACTACAGGACGGTATCCTGGAAGATCCCCGATTGTTATCTTGGAGCTGAGCTGTATTCTCTTTCTGTGTTTTATTTGCCTCTGTAATAGTTGTTGTCGTTCTTCGTAACCTGTGATACTTATTTACACTGCTTATTTCACACTATTAAACCTTATATCTTATTTAACCTCAGTAGGGCCCTGACCTTCCTCGTCACTACCCAACCGAGGTTAGGCTTGGCACTTACTGAGTACCACTGTGGTGTACTCATGCCCTTCCTGCGCATGTTTTTCATGTGCAGATCCAGGTACTTCGACTCAGTCTTACTACCCCTGAGGCGAGGCAACTGCTATAGCGACTTCGAGGTATATATGCCGCGTCCGCAGACCGAGGAGTCTCTTTCTATTCTTGTTGTTTAGTATTAGCCCTTCTGTATCTCCGTTCTTGTTAGACATTCTGGAGTTAGAGCTATGTAGTATTTCTTAGCTTGTGATTCACGGGTTTTCGGGTCTTGGATTTATGGGTTGGTTTTGAGAACTTGATATTGTGTATGCCGAGTGGCATCTTAAATACTGTTTCATTCGGTTATTTTTAGGTTTAATTATTTCTTCCGCAAATTGTTTATTTTTCGCATTTGGTAGGCTTACCTAGTCATAGGGACTAGGTGCCATCACGACAGTTCACGGAGGGCGAACTGGGGTCGTGACATCATGTGTGTACTACGACGTGTGAGCTTTTGGAAAAGGAGCCCTAAGGCATGAATATCTATCCACCCATACGGTAAAAAGCAATCAGAGATTCAGAAGGTGGATACAAGCTTCAACAAGTAAAAGAAGCAAGGTGAAGAAGGGTACGAGACACCCAGATGGTGCATTCTAGAACATTATAGCTAAATATGAATACTAGAGTGTTCAAAAAATTTTTTATAAAGATAGACAACCCAAAGAGCCAGTGGATGGAGTAAGGGGAGCTAAAAGCAAGAAATGTCTTGTTGAAATTTTTAGAATAAAGTGATAGACATAAATGATTAGCTGGAAATAAAAAGAGAGTTAATGAAGCATTATGAGTAAGATATGATACATGGATGACAATAATAGATAAAAAAGATGGCAGTATTACAGAGTCTATAGTCAAGTGAAGGAAAAGACGAGAGGTGACATGCCTTGAGACAACAAAAGAATATAGGTCATAAAGTCATCTCATTTTGAGAAATAAGTTTGTGACTCCAACGCGACTACCAGAAGGAAAAGTTAGACCCAGAGTAATAGAAATCAATATAGCCTGGTGAAGAAGATAAACTAAACATGGATTAGGGACTGAATGATTTGATAATGGTCGACATCATGAGAATTTCAAATTTCATTCCGGCGATAATAGAATGGACAACAAAAGAAGATTCATGAGAAATTCAGAGAATGGTCATTCAAGAAGACGCTTCCCTAAAGCAAACAATGTGAGCAAAGTTCAGCTTAGGGGACTGTATGTGCCAGTTATACTAAGTGTCACCCTCGCTAGTAAGGAAATTTATTATCCTTGGTATAGAAGGATTACCACAAGGCGAGTAAGGGTCATCGATGATGTGAAAAGACGCCAAATATGAAGGGGTAAAACATCTATAAGTAGATCATCGTAGCACTAAATCATAGTACTCCTCAAAAAGGGGGGAATATGGAGTAATGTGTCATTAAGTCAGAACTAAGTGGTTCTAGTAACAATGGAATGGTAAGGAAAAATGCGATAAAAATGAGAAAGGGATGAGATTGGGCTTATTCAAATCCTACAAAAATGATTCCAGAACATTATGCAAGCACGACGTTGACGAGAGGAAGTAAGGGTTCCGGCCCGGGATGTTTTTGATAAATAAGGAGCCAGTGCGAGAGGTAAGTTAAGACAAAAGGAATAACCCAAGAAAGAATACTCGGAATATTGATATGAGAATGGGCCAACGAGTAGTTAGTAGTTGATTCAGGAAGAGCCTAGTTATGGCTAGACAAAAAGATATAGACAAATCAACAAATCAATGCAAGATAAACATAGTGAACCCCAACATGGGGAATTCAGCCTCTCAGTATGACATTGTAATACTTGAGAAATATTCATATAGGAGTTGGGGTAGTTAAAGGTACCGTATGAGTGTTCCAGAAATAAAAGAGAGTGCCACTAGGAACACAGTCAAAATATCAGCTCAGAAGCAATCCTACAAGTACTAGGGCGTGGAGGTAGATAACTACGGATAATTATAGGTGAGGAAGGACATGAAAAATTCCGTCGAGTATACGATGTAATAAGCTCGCAGCTTTACAAGAGTCAGAGGATCTTCCCTAAGTACTACAACGAAAGACAAGCTGAGAAAATAAGAAAGAAAGCTTCAACCTAAACATAGTGACCTAAAGAGGAAATGGTCTTGTAACAACAGTTTCACAACGACATTGTATGCACCCCATAGAAAGTGGCACCTATCGTGTCTAATGAAGGGGAAGAAGAAAAAAATCAAAAGGTGATATTTAAGATCATATGGGTTGTATGGAATTCCAATGTGTGTGGGCACAAAGATAAGCCAAGTACTCATGCAACAAGTGGAAGGACGACCAGGAAAAGCAATTGCTTGCATTTAAAGAAAGTTGAGAAGGAACGAAAGGAATTATTCGATCACTACTCCAGGGATAATTACATTATGAATGCACCTAAGATTTTGGAGTATTATTCATGTAGCATATATGTTGACAATCATACACCCGTAGAAGACTCCAGTATAAGTTAAAAGAAAGAATTGAGTCCAGGTCAGACAAAGGATTGAATTGTAATAAGATTGTATCATGGATATTCCATAGCGTCCATGAAAGGACAAAGCAATAACTAATACCATGAGCCGTAGATCGGAAGATAGCTTAAGCCTACATAAAGGTTGATCAGAGGGAAGAGGAAATTAAAGAATTACATTAACAAAGTAAATCAGGAGTTTGATCATCGGACCCAGAAAATTATAGAATCGTGGTTGAGAACATGGCAGAATCACTCTTAATATATGAGGTACAAGAGAGATAGTACAACAGCCAAATTTTATAACGGCTCTACGATAAAGCTAGTTCGAAAAGTACTAGCATCATAAGAAGTCTATGAAGCTCCCACTGGATTGTGTATGCACCAGAGGTGCAAGTATTGTAATAGAGCTTCAAGTTGTGGATGTGAATTATACATATGTGGAAGGGAGGTCATGAAAGAGATAGAAGATGTGATGCGAGATTTTAAGGTAAGTAAGGTAAAGGTGGACCACATACGAGATACTCAAATGCAGAAGGTTGTGAATAGTCCATACTTCGGATAGAAGGCTAGAAGCGTTGGGATTCACTATCCAAGAATGATAGCGGCGACGTTAGTGGCATATCTTCCAACCTATGGTTTTTAAGTATCGAGAGGTCTAGTTAAGAGAGTAAAAGAAGAGTTAGACACGATGCGGTGTCTCGCTTAATGTTCCAGAATAACACAAGGAAATCTATAGTGCAAGAAAGTTGAAGGAAGGTTAGTAGTATAAATGGATATGTGTAGGTCGCAAGCTAAAATATGGTAGAGCGATAAGGTTTTAGGAAGACAGGAGTTAGGATAAGAAAAGGAGAGTGAGAAGATGACCAGAATGGATATATCCTAGGGATTAAGCTCATGAGAACAAGAGAGTTGATGGTTTCTCTAAGTTATAGAAAGTTCAGTATAGCCTGAATGAACTCAAAGGAGTCCAAGACTAACATCATTTAGAAGAGATAGAACACTGCCCTGGTAGTAGAATGAGGGTGTAATTGTGATAGATAAAGGATGACGTTTGGGCCTTAGATTGAGTAATGATTTGAAGAGTATATCATGAGTTGTACGGGATTAAAATACCCACGTAAGATAAATCACATTGGGATGCTATAAAATACGGTTATAGAAGTATAGTATCGCCTATAGGTGGATCAGTCTAATTACTCTAGATGTCCCCATGAGACGTGAGCCCTAGTGGCAATGTTGCCTAAGAGGTCAAGTTATCAGTGGTAGATTATTAGTCAACATTAAGGTGAATCAACAACGGATGGATAAAAGTTACAAAGTATGAGATGAGATTAGGCCATTATTCTCAAGATAAACAGTAATGAGGAAGCATTAAAGGACTTAGATTTATACATATGGGATAAGCAACAAAACTAACCTGGAGTTTGGTAGCGGACCTCAATAACGATAAATCGAAGTAAGAGTTATGGCATAGTATGACCTACCTAGATGCGTAAGTTCAACAAAATACCAAGCAAAGAACTTCAAGTATACCTATAGATTCCCAGAGGAACATCTTGTCAAGCTCTGTATATGTTTACAAAGTGAGGATTGGCTAAAAGCTGGAGGGAAAAATGAGAGAAGAGTTGCATAGGTGCACTTACAAGGTCAGAGTCATACAGGCTGCAGGATAGAAGGTAGCAAGAGTTACGAGATTGGAAGCATTCCGACCACAAGTCATGGTGTGAGAAAGAGGCCTAAAGGGGGGAATGCCCTGGCCTTTGGATTTATTTTCTGAGACCCATGAACAGACCATAGAATAATAAGACATATGGGAATTCAAGAACATAGGCATCTCTAATACTTCTATGAATAGAGTCATTTATGGAAGTTGTGCATTTGCTCGCTTCGTTTGTGTCGTATAGATTATGCCAAAAGGAAAGAAGGGATAGCCTTAACATACCTATATGATCTCTTCCTTATTACTCAATCAAGCTCAAAACAACTTCTTTCATCTACAACAAGTGAAATGATATTGTCGTTAACATATAATGTCGTACCATCGTATTTGGCTAGTCGTATGACTTAAGGAAAATCGGGAAGCAACTCCCCCCTTTTTAGTACAACCCAAAGGCCATTAAGGGTCATCAACAGCCCAACAACTACAACTATAACCAAAAATCGCAACAACAACGATATAATCCAATATGAGTTTCTTCGATTATCTTAACAATCATATTAAGCGGCAAGCTCGTTTTTACTCATAACAAGATATAAATTGAATCCAACTCTTATTCCATAAATTAGTTTACAACCTTCAGAACATCATACCTATATGTACCATATTATTTCTAGTTTAAAACATCCACAAAATACCTTCCAAAACAGCCTCATACGTCAAGCACCATAATTTTTATCGTCAATCAATTGTTTTTCATCTTTTCCTCTTCAATCAACTTATTAAACAACTAGAAAAGCTTAAAAACATCAGCCAAAACATTATAAAATTATTTCTCACAATTTTCAGCCACCACAAACCATATATTTAGCCACAAAATAGTCCAACCAAAAAGACAACCATATGCCATGTTCTTTCAAGTACTATCTTATGGTTTTTCACTCAAACAACACAACCAACACAAGATTAACCTTAGGCACAATCAACAAGATGTTATACATACCTTGTACAACAGCTACAACTCGAACCTTGTCTCAACTTAGCTCACAATAGCCCTCAATCACACTACAATACCATAGAAGCATTCTCTTGTAGTCTTTAACATCTTTGATGATGATTTGAGTTGTTGTTTCCTTGAGTTTGGTTATTTTGATCTTGAGATATATTAGGGATGATTTTGGAGATCTTGAGAGTGGGTTTTTGTGAGTAACATCTGTATTTTTGACGAGATATAAGGGGATAAGATCACCGCCTCAATTCTCCAAGCAGGTGGGTAAGCTGCCTGCTTGGCAGCTTGAGCAATGCCACTTTGGATACCTGTATCTCTCTACAATGATATCGTATTGACAAACGGTTTGCAAAGTTGGAAACTAAACACATAGGGATTTAATTTCATATAAAGATATCCATGTAACTCTCAATAGATTGGGAGAAAACGGCGTCGCAATTTGGCTTATAAACCTGCCAGTTTCTCCGAAGTGCGGCAATATGACTTGGTGACCCTACTTTAAAAATCTATATTGTAGTGTAAATAAATGGTTTGGACCATTGGAAACTAGGTTCCAAGACCTTCATTTTGGTATATAATATGTCCCAAAAAGACCTCATATAACACATGAAATTTATTTCTCAAAACACTTTATTAGAAGGCAAATCCTTAGTCGGTTTATCCGCAACTTAAATCCGATTTTTCCCAAACTTTATATTTCATATACAAACACAATATATAGCCATATCACAACTTTAAACTCAATTAAATCATGATTAAAATTCTTATTCATCCTAACTTACCTAATACTTCGATAAACCTTCCTTAGCCTTGTAGAAGGATTTCATCCTTTTTTAGCTTACATCAAATTACTTATGGCGTACTTTCACGTACGGAAACATGGGGTGTAGCATCACTCCCCCCTTTGGAATATTCGTTCTCGAATGTTGACTGATGCACTTATCATTATCATAACTTATAGCTCTTACGAACACTTTACTACTCTTCTTGCCATCTAGGCAACTGTTATGTGAATAAATCCAAAGGCTAGGACATTCCCCCCCCCCCTTTAGGCCTCTTTCTCACACCACGACCTGAGGTCATAATTCTTACAATCTTGTAATTGCTACCTTCTATCATGTAGCATGTACGACTCTGTCCTTGTATGTGTGCATATGCAACTCTTCCCTAACCACATTCAATCTCTTACGACCTATGTTTTTGGATGTAGGTATCGTTGTACTATGAATAAAATAGAATTTAGGAGTTCGAATTCTTACAACTGAGCTCTACCACACGATCTAGAGTAAGAAGAAAGAGTGACAGTCCTAAATGCCCTTTAGCCTCCTGCTTATAAGTGTGGTGCACAACACACCTATAAACAAGACTCTACCAGACATGGCTTGTAGACTCCCTAGGACAGAACTGCTCTGATACCCACTTTTGTCACAACCCAAATCGATGGGCTGCGACGGGCACCCAGTACCTTACTTAATCGAGAACCAACATAACGTGTCTTTTCATATCATGCTATCATAGGTAAATGAGACGGAAAGGCTGTTGTAGGATAACTAGGATAAAACAGGTAATACCAACTTATACATAAGACATACGGGCCTATAAGACCAAAACGATCACTTGTACATTAAATATAGGCCGACAAGGCCATACAATCTTTTACGTACATGACATATGTCTACAAGACTCTAAGAGTAGATAAATACCAAAATGGTCAAGAAAGGGCCCCGACATACTAAACAATACACGTCCAAATCATACTAACCAAATAAGCAACTCCGGAGCAAATGAAGCTCACCAACATCTTCCGCTGAGCTGATAGCCTACTAGGAGAACTCTCGACCTGTTTATCAGGACCTGCGGGCATGAAACGCAGCGTCCCCAAGCAAAAGGAATGTCAGTTCTAATAATGTACCGAGTATGTAAGGCACAAAAATAAGTATTGAAAAGACATGGAAGAAACATTGAGTAAATGACTCAACCTATAAGTCAGGATAATTCTGTAAATGATGAAATACTTATAGTGTCATGCATATGCGTATGAATGTCATGTCGTGCATAGGTACATGTGTTCATAACATCATCAAGCCTATGAGGGCATCCCATCATATCATCTCGGCCATTGTGGGCAAAATCATCAACATATACCAGCTTATCAGGTAGTGGTGCGTATATAACGCCATAACCTTTTTCCCATATCCCATATATGCGTATATAACGCAATTTCGTCATGGGTCAATGTACATGTATAAATGAATGCAATACATGAGAAGTACGTCAGTAAAATCTCTCGGAACATTATAAGACCATTATACCTTTGATTAATATCATGAAGTAAACCTTATCAATTTACGTATTTTCTGATACCCATGACAGACAATAGAATAATAAGACAAATGGGAATTCAAGAACATATGCATCTCTAATACTTCTATGAATAGAGTCATTTATTCGACCCAAAAAATTATAAACCTCATGATTGAGAACATTGTAGGATTACACTTAAATATCAGAGGTACAAGAGAGATAGTACAGAAGCCATATTCTATAATGGCTCTACGATAACGCCAGTTAGAAGAATACCGGTCTCATGAGAAGTTAGTATGAAGCTCCCACCGGATTGTGTATACACCAAAAGTGCAAGTGTTATAATAAGAGCTTCAAGTTGTGGATGTGAAAGGAAGTCATAGAAAAGATAGAAGATGTGATGCAAGATTTTAAGGCAAAGGTTAACAACATACGAGATACTCAAACGTAGAAGGTTGTGAACAGTTTATACTTTGGATAGAAGGCTAGAAGCGCGAGGATTCAGCATCCAGGAATGATACCAGCGTCGATAATGGCATGTCTTCCAGCCAATGGTTTCTTGGTATCGAGAAGTCTAATTAAGAGAGTAAAGAGGAGTTAGAAACAATGTGATGTCTTGCTTGATGTTCTAAAATAACACAAAGAAATCTATGGTGCAAGCAAGTTAAAGGAATGTTGCGAGTAGTATAAATGGATATGTGTAAATATCAAGTGATGATAGGCTATAATTACGTATTTTAGTCGCTTATTACACTCTAATTTACTGCACTTTAATTGAGTTTGAGCTTTAATCGATAGTATTTTGCACTAATTGTATGTTTTATGCCTTGTAGGAGTGATTCCGAGCTATATAGATGTTATGGAATGAATTCAAGTGATTTGGAGCTTTAAAGTTTGAGTAAAAGTTCAAGGAATTAAGTCGGGATCGTGTTTGGGGGTCAACGGATGATAGTTAGAGCGAACGAAGACTCCAGTAGGCAGATTGCGCACTGTCTAGTAAAATAGACATAACGTTTTGCTCAGAAATCTATTTTGGCTCCACAATATTTGGTTGGAAAGCCAACTCAAAGGGCTACAACTTTCATGCTTTACGTTTTTCCAAATTCGGAACGGAACAGGGTGAAACATGCCCAGATGCGCGGCCGCGCTAGTTTTAGCGCGCCCAGAAACAGAAAGTCAACCAATTAGCGCGCCCAGATGCGCAGTCAAATGCGCTGCAGCGCTAGTTAAGCCCGGGAAAAGTGTCCTTTTTCACATTGGAGAAGGTATAATTGTTTGGGCCCAACCCTACTTGGTATATATATATAGGAGAATGTTTTTAAGAGCAATTTTTGACCAAGGAAGAGCACAGAGCCGCCGTGGAGGCCGGGTTTCATCTTTTCTTCCACCAACTTAGTAATTTTTATGTTTCTTTGTATGATTTGTTGTTTTGCTACCATGTCTATGTGGAGCTAAACTTCACGTTCTAGGGTTGTGGTTCTTTCATGGCTATTGTTATTCGGATATTGATTTTGATTTCTTAGTTTATCATATTGGTTTATTTATTCAATCCTGCACTTAATTATTTGATTGCTTGATCACCAATTGAATACTATCTACGAATCTAGAGTTGAACTCGAAAGTGGGAATTCTAGATTGCATATAGGATTGGGTAGAGCAAGTTCTTGAACCTGGGCCTCGGGGAACGGATTCGCGGTTAGGATAGACATATACCTAATTGCCTTGCTTGGTTGATTTACAAAAATTATAAATGCGTTCTTGTTGATTCTAATCCATAGACATATAGGAGTTAGGTTAGCTTGAATAGGCGAGTAAGAACTCGACAGATTCTTATGAGCAATATTAACCCTGTCAACCAATAAACTAGATAAATTAGTTAGCCAATTCAATTGAAGAATACAATAGGAATGTTAGATAGCGCATAACCCTAGATCGTTTTCATTACATTGATATCATAAAAATCTGCTCTTTCTCTGTCCAAAGTTCATTATTTGTCTTTACTTATTTTAATTAGTTTAGAATCAAATATTTCTAGGTTTAATTCTTGTTTAGATAATTAGGATAGTCTAATTTAGTTAATAGTTAATCACAAGTCCTCGTGGGATCGACATCCGACTTTTAGTCACTTTATTACTTGACGACCGCGTATACTTGCGTGTGCGTTTGGCCGCAACAGCAAGCTAAAGTATGGTAGAGCGGCAAGGATTTAGGAAGACATGAGTAAGGATAAGAAAGGGCGAGTGAGAAGGTGACGAGAATTGATAAGTCCTCGAGATTAAGCCCATGAAAACGTGAAGATCTGTTGGTTTCTCTAAATTATACAAATCTCAGTATAGGCCTGAATGAACTCAAAAGAGTTTAAAACTAATGGCATTTAGAAGAGATGGATTGCTGCCCTGGTAGTAGAATGAGGGTGTAATCGAGATAAATGAAGGATGACGTTTGGGCCTTTGATTAAGTAATGATTTGATGAATTGTACAGGATTAAAATACCCTCGTAAGGAGAATCACATTGGGATGCTATGAAATATGGTTATTGAAGTACAGTATCGCCCCTAGGTGGATTAGGCAAGCCACTTCAGATATTCCCTTAAGAGACGTAAGCCCTAATGACAATATTATAAATAAACAATGGATGGATAAAAGTTACAAAGGATGAGATGAGATTAGCCCATCAGTCTTAAGATGAACAGTAATGAAGAAGCGTTAAAGGACTTAGCTTTGTGCATATAGGATAAGCAACGAGAGTAACCTGGAGATCGGTAGCAGACCTCAGTAACGATAAATTGAAGTAAGAGTTACGGTATTGTATAGCCTACTTAGATGTAGTAAAGCTAATGATGCCCAGAGGGACAACTTGTCATAATTTTGTATATGTTCACAAAGTGAGGCCTAGAGATTGGCTAAAAGCTGGAGGAAAGAGGAGAGAAGAGTCGCATAGGCGCGCATACAAGGTAAGAATCGTACAAGACACATGATAGAAGGTAGCAATAGTTATGAGATTGAAAGAATTCAGACCACAAGTCATGGTTTGAGAAAGAGGCCTAAAGGAGGGAATGCCCTGACCTTTGGATTTATTCACAGAACAATTGCCTAGATGGCTAGGATAGTACTAAAGTATTCGGGAGACATAGGTTATGAAAATGATAAGTGCATCAATCAACATTCGAGGACGAATGTTCCAAATGAGGGAATGATGTTATACCCCATGTTTTCATATGTGAAAGTATGCCATAAGTGAATTGATGAAAGCTCGGGAATGAGATGTTACTTCCGCATTTTTGGACAATAAAGTTTCGTCGTAAGTTAATCGGAGCAAGCTCGGGAATGAGATTATTTTGAGGTCACAAAGATTATGCTATTTCAAAAAAAGTGATAAGTAAATTCGTGAAGGTGAGAGGGTAAGCGAATAGAAAAAAATGAGTTTCGTCGAAGGTTGTCATTTTGTAATATAATACGGTCCAAGTTACAATACCCGGTATTTATGGACTAGCGCCATATACAAGGTACCACATGACCATCATAGTATGATGTATAAAGTGTGTTAAAAAAGAGTAGTATTTTAAGTAATTTGAGATAATTCTTAATTATGTGGGTAATTGGTTAATTATTAGGTTAGTGTGAAATTACCAAGTTAATTAAGGAATTGGTAATTAATTAAGATGTTGATGGATAAGCCTAAAAGGCCTCCCCAACGTGGCAGCATGTTTTGGTCAAATTGGTGACTCTTAAAGTCACATAAAAGGTGTCACATTTAAAGAAATTTGTAGCCATGTCATCACATAGTGGGGCCCATACCAACAAAGAATAAAAACCCTCCAAATTACTTAAGAAAGGTTCTCTACAATGAAGTGAAATGGAGTTCCAGCCAATTTCATACAATTATTTACGTGATTTGCTACAATCAAATCTCATACATGACTACTTAATACTTGAGATTTTGCGGTTCTAAGGAAGTACGGTGCAATCTTTCTCAAGAATATCATACGAATTTTCCCCTACTCCGACCTTGTCGTTACGTGTTTTGTCGCAATTGACGGGGGTTAGAGGGATTGCTAAGACAATCGGTTCAGGTATGTTAAGTCTATCCCTTCTTTCCTTTTGGCATGATCCATATGATACAAATGAAACGAGCAAATGCACAACTTTCATAAATGACTCTATTCATAGAAGTACTAGAAGTGCCTATGTTCTCGATTCTCCATGTGTCCTATTATTCTATCATCTGTTCATGCGTCTCAAAAAATACGTAAGTTGATAAAGTTTACTTCATGATATTAATCAAAGGCATAATGCTCTTATGACATTCTGAAAGATTTTATTGACGTACTTCTCATGCATTGCATTCATTTATACATGCACATTGACCCATGACCAGATGGCGTTATTTACAGGTATATATGTATATTATATGTATATGGGACATGGGAAAAGGTTATGGCGCTATATACGCACCACCACTTGATCAGCTGGTATACGTTGATGATTTTGCCCACAGTGGTCGAGATGATACGATAGGATGCCCTCAGAGGCTTGATGATGTTATGAACTTATGTACCTATGCACGACATGACATTTATACGCATATGCATGACATTATACATATTAATGATTCACAGAGTTATTCAGACTTACATGTCTAGTCTTTTACTCCATGTTTCTCTCATGTTTATTATTTACTAATTTTTATTCCTTACATACTCGGTACATTATTTGTACTGACGTTCCTTTCGCTTGAGGACGCTGCGTTTCATGCCCGCAGGTCCCGATAGACAGGTTGAGAGTCCTCCAAGTAGGCTATCAGCTTATCGGAAGGTGTTGGTGCGCTCTATTTGCTCCGAAGTTGCTTATTTTCCCAGTATAATTAGTACATGTATTGATTGGTATAGCGGGGCTTGTCCTGACCTTTACAATGTTATGTACTCTTAGAGGCTTGTAGACTGAGGTCATGTATACGGCTATGTTTTATGTTTACAAGTGATCATGTTAGCCTTATAGGCCCGTATATCACATGTGTAAGTATTTATATCAGGTTGGGTCGTTTTATGTGATGTGTTCCCTCATGTTTTATTCTTGTTGCCCCATGACGACCCTTCTGCCCCATTTACTCATGATGATGTAATAAGAAGAATAGGTTACATTGGTACTCGGCTGAGTAAGGTACCGGGTGTCTTTCGCGGCCCATCGATTTGGGTCGTGGCAAAAAGTGGTATCATTGCAGTTCTATCCTAGGGAGTCTACAAGCCGTGTCTAGTAAAGTCTTGTTTATGGGTGTGTTGTGCACCACACTTATAAGCAGGAGGCTACAGGACATTTATGACTGTCACTCTTTCTTCTTACTCTTGATCGTGTGGTAGAGCTCAGTTGTAAGAATTCGAACTCCTAAATTCTATTTTATTCGTAATATGACGGTACCTACATCTAGAAAGACAGTTGGTAAGAGGTTGCATGTGGCGGTGGAAGTGTTGAGTCAGAGGAACTCGATTTTTCATGATGCTTATGATGAGTAAATGTAAGGTCTTTAGTAGATCATGTGTGTACTATGACGTGTAGGCCTTTTGATAAGGAGTCTTAAGGCAGGAATATCTATCCACCCCTATGGGGAAAGGCAATGAGAGATTCAGAAGATAGATACAAGTTTCAACAATTAAAATAAGCAAGGTGAAGAAGGGTACAGGGTACCTAGTTAATGAAGGTTAATAGTATTTACAATTGAAACAGAGAAATGTAAGCATTTTGAGTTACTTTCAACAATAATAGATGTATGTACAATCGGCCACACCCATCTCAGATATGCCCTATGGAAGCTAACAGATATGGTTTAAGAGAAGGACAGGATATCAGGATCCGACTGAGGTTAGAGTAACCCAAAATGGTGGATGGAATATTTGCGTTAGTTGACATTCCCGAAGGATATTGAAAATGTGCTAATAGATCTCCTTGTGGGACACCCAGATGGTGCACACTAAAATAGTACAACTATATATGAGTACTATAAAGATAGGCACTGGAAGCCTTGAAGGGATAAATATTACCTTTGTTTACCTCCCGTCCCTAGTAGAGAGAGAATGTTAGGCAACCCGAAGAGCTAGTGGATGGAGCCAAGGGGAGCTAAAAGCAAAAGAATGTCTTGTTGAAGTTTTCAGAATAAGGCGATAGATCAAAATGTTAGCTTGGACATAAGAAGAGACGGTTAATGAAGCATTATGAGTAAGATGTGATACATGGATGACAATGGTAGATCAAAAAAAATGAATGGCAGTATTACAGAGTCTATAGTCAAGGGAAGGAAAATACGAGAGGTGACATGCCTTGAGGTAACAAAAGGGTATAGGTCATAACGTCAAATCCTTATTTCGAGAAATAAATTCGTGACTCTAACATGATTACTATAAGGAAAAAGTTAGATCCCAGAGTAATAGAAATCAGTATGGGTAGGTGAACAAGATAAACTAAACATGAATTAGGGATTGAGTGATTTGATAATGATCGACATCATGAGAATTTCAGATTGCATTCCGGCGATAATAGAATGGACAACAAAAGAATATTCATGAGGAATTTAGAGAAAGGTCATTCAGGAAGACGATTCCCTAAAGCAAGCAATGTGAGCAAAGTTAAACTTAAGGGATTGTATGTGCCAGTTATACTAAGTGTCGCCCTCGCGAGTAAGGAAAGTTGTTATCCTTGGTACAAAAAGATTACCACAAGGCGAGTAAGGGGTATCGATGATGTGAGAAGACGCCAAAAATGATGAGGTAAAACATCTATAGGTAGATTGTCGTAGCGTTAAATCTTAGTACTCCCCTAAAGGGGGGAATATGAAGTGATGTGGCATTATGTCAAAATTAAGTGGTTCCAGTAATTATGGAATGGTAAAGGAAGAATGCGATAAAAAATGAAAAAGGGATGAGATTGCACTTATTCAAAGCCTACAGATATGCTATGATTCCAGAACATTATGCAAACACGACGTCAAGGAAAGGAAGTAAGGGCCCCCGCCCGAGATGTTATTGATAGATAAGGAGCCAGTGCAAGATGTAAGTTAAGACAAAGGAAATAACCCAAGAAAGATTACGCGGAATATTGATATGAGAATGGTCCAACGATTAGTTAATAGTTGATTTAGAAGAGACTAGTTATGGATAGAAAAGAGGATACAGATAAATCAATAGATCGTGCAAGATAAACAGAGTGAACCCCAACATGGGGAATTCAGCCTCGCAGATATGACACCGTGACCTTGAGAAATATTCAGATAGAAGCTAGGGTAGTTAAAGATACCGTATGAGTATTATGGGAAGACAGTCAAACTTCAGTTTAGGAGCAACTGTACAAGCACATAAGTGTGGAGGTAAGTAACTAAGGAATTTTATAGGTGAGTACGAACATCAAGAGTTCCATTGGGTATACTATGTAATAAGCTCGCAACTTTACTAGGGCCAGGAGGTATCCCTAAGTACTACAACAAAAGATTTGCTAAGAAAATAAGGAAGAAGCCTCCAACCTAAGCTCAGTGATCTAAAGAGGGAATGATCTTATAACAACAGTCTCACAACGATATTGTATGTACTCCACAAGAAAGTGGCACCTACCACAGTTAACAAACGGGAAGTAAAATCAGAAGTGATATTCAAGATCATATGGGTGGTATGGAATTCCAACATGCGTGGAAACTAAGATAAGCTAAGAATAAAAACAACAAGGGGCAGAAAGACCAGGAAAAGTAATTGCTTACATATAAAATAAAATAAAATAAAAACTAAGAAGGAACGAAAAGAATTATTCGATTAATCAACCAGAGTACGTTATGAACGCACTTAAGAGTTTGGAGTTTTATACATGCAGCATATATATTGAAAATTATACATACATAGAAGACTCCGATATAAGTTAAAAGATAGAATTGAGCCCAGGGCATAGACAAAGGATTGAAATCTTAGAAGATTGTATCGTGGATATTCCGTAGTGCCCATGAAAGACTAAAGTAATAACTAATACCATGAGCCGCAAATCGGGAGATAGATTAAACCTACATAAAGGCTAATCAGAAGGAGAAGGGAACTAAAGAGTTACATCAACTAAGTAAATTAGGAATCTAATTATTGGACCCAGAAAATTATGGACCTCGTGATTAAGAACATTGCAGGATTACTCTTAGATATCAGAGGTACAAGAGAGATAGTACAATAGCCATATTCTATAATGGCTCTACGATAAATCCAGTTAGAAGAATACCTTCCTCGTGAGAAGTTATGAAGCTCCCACCGGATTGTGTATGCACCAAAGGTGCAAGTGTTATAATAACAGCTTCAAGTTGTGGATGTGAATTATACCTATGTGGAAGGGAGGTCATGAAGGAGATAGAAGATGTGATGCAAGATTTTAAGGCAAAGGTAAACAACATACGAGATACTCAAACGTAGAAGGTTGTGAACAAGTCATACTTTGGATAGAAGGCTAGAAGCACGGGGATTCAGCATCCAGGAATGATACCGGCGTCGTCAGTGGCATGTCTTCCAGCCTATGGTTTCTTGGTGTCAAGAAGTCTAATTAAGAGAGTAAAGAGGAGTTAGAAACGATGTGATGTCTCGGTTGATGTTCTAAAATAACACAAGGAAATCTATGGTGCAAGCAAGTTGAAGGAAGGTTGCGAGTAGTATAAATGGATATGTGTAAATCGCAAGCTAAAGTATGGTAGAGCGACAAGGATTTAGGAAGACATGAAAATGGATAAGAAAGGGCGAGTAAGAAGGTGATGAGAATGAATAAGTCCTCGGGATTAAGCCCATGAAAACAATAAGAGCTGATGGTTTCTCTAAATTATACAAAGCTCAGTATAGCCTGAATGAACTCAAAGGAGTCTAAGACTAATGGCATTTAGAAGAGATGGAATGCTGCCCTGGTAGTAGAATGAGGGTGTAATCGTGATAAATGAAGGATGACGTTTGGGCCTTCGATTAAGTAATGATTTGATGAATTGTACAGGATTAAAATACCCTCGTAAGGAGAATCACATTAGAATTCTATGAAATATGGTTATTGAAGTACAGTATCGCCCCTAGGTGGATTAGGCAAGCCACTTCAGATATTCCCTTATGAGACGTAAGCCTTAGTGACAATATTGTAAATCAACAATGGATTGATAAAAGTTACAAAGGAAGAGATGAGATTAGGCCATCAGTCTTAAGATGAATAGTAATGAAGAAGCGTTAAAGGACTTAGCTTTGTGCATATATAAGCAACGAGAGTAACCTGGAGATCGGTAGCAGACCTCAGTAACGATAAATCAAAGTAAAAGTTATGGTTAAGTATGGTCAACTTAGATGTAGTAAAGCTAATGACGCCCAGAGGGACAACTTGTCATAATTTTGTATATGTTCACAAAGTGAGGCCTAGAGATTGGCTAAAAGCTGGAGGAAAGAGGAAAGAAGAGTCGCATAGGCGCACATACAAGGTAAGAGTCGTACAAGCCACATGATACAAGGTAGCAATAGTTACGAGATTGAAAGAATTTCGACCACCAGACATGGTATGAGAAAGAGGCCTAAAGGGGGGAATGCCCTGACCTTTGGATTTATTCATAGAACAATTGCCTAGATGGCAAGGATAGTACTAAAGTATTCGGAAGACATAGGTTATGAAAATGATAAGTGCATCAGTCAACATTCGAGGACGAATGTTCCAAATGGGGGAATGATGTTACACCCCATATTTTTGTACGTGAAAATGTGCCATAAGTCAACTGATGAAAGCTCGGGAATGAGATGTTACTTCCGCATTTTCGGACGTTAAAGTTTTATCATAAGTTAATCCGCGCAAGCTCGGCAATTAGATTATTTTGAGGTCACTAATTTTATGCTATTTTAAACAAAGTGATATGTAAATTCGTGAAGGTGAGAGGGTAAGAGAATCGGAAAAAAATGAGTTTCGTCAAAGGTTGTCATTTTGGAATATTATACGGTCCAAGCTACAGTATCCGGTATTTATGGACTAGTGCCATATACAAGGTACCATATGACCATGATATTATGATGTATAAAGTGTGTTAAAAATGAGTAGTATTTTAAGTAATTTGAGATAATTATTAATTATGTGGGTAATTGGTTAATTATTGGATTAGTGCGAATTTACCAAGTTAATTAAGGAATTGGTAATTAATTAATATGTTGATGGATAAGCCTAAAAGGCCTCCCCAACGTGGCAGCATGTTTTGGCCAAATTGGTGACTCTTAAAGTCACATAAAAGGTATCACATTTAAAGAAATTTGTAGCCATGTCATCACATAGTGGAGCCCACACCAACTAAGAATAAAAACCCTCCAAATTACTTAAGAAAGGTTCTTGCATCTCTACAATGAAGTGAAATGGTTCCGGCCAATTTCATGCAATTATTTAAGTGATTTGCTACAATCAAATCTCATACAAGACTACTTAATGCTTGAGATTTTGCGGTTCTAAGGAGGTACGGTGCAATCTTTCTCAAGAATATCATACGAATTTTACCCTATTCCGATCTTTCCGTTACGTGTTTTGTCGCAATTGTCGTGGGTTAGAGGGATTGCTAAAAGAATCGGCTCAGGTATGTTATGGCTATCCCTTCTTTCCGTTTGGCATGATCCATAGGATACAAACGAAATGAGCAAATGCACAACTTTCATAAATGACTATATTCATAGAAGTATTAGAAGTGCCTATATTCTTGATTCTCCATGTTTCCTATTATTCTATCATCTATTCCTGTGTCTCAGAAAATACATAAGTTGATAAAGTTTACTTCATGATATTTATCAAAGGCATAATGGTCTTATGACATTCCGAAAGATTTTATTAACGTACTTCTCATGCATTGCATTCATTTATACATGCACATTGACCCATGACCAAATGGCGTTATTTACGGGTATATATGTATATTATATGTATATGGGACATGGGAAAAGGTTACGACGCTATATACGCACCACCACTTGATCAGCTGGTATATGTTGATGATTTTGCCCACAGTGGCCGAGATGATATGATAGGATGCCCTCAAAGGCTTGATGATGTTATGAACTTATGTACCTATGCACGACATGACATTTATACGCATATGCATGACATTATACATATTAATGATTCACAGAGTTATTCAGACTTACATGTCTAGTCTTTTACTCCATGTTTCTCTCATGTTTATTATTTACTAATTTTTATTCCTTACATACTCGGTACATTATTTGTACTGACGTTCCTTTAGCCTGGGGACGCTGCGTTACTTGCCTGCAGGTCCCGATAGACAGGTTGAGAGTCTTCCAAGTAGGCTATCAGCTCAGCAGAAGGTGTTGGTGCGCTCTATTTGCACCGAAGTTGCTTTTTTCCCAGTATAATTAGTACATGTATTGATTGGTATAGCGGGGCTTGTCCTGACCTTTACAATATTATGTACTCTTAGAGGCTTGTAGACTGAGGTCATGTATACGGATATTTGTATGGCCTGGTCGGCCTATGTTTTATGTTTACAAATGATCATGTTAGCCTTATAGGCCCGTATATCACATGTGTAAGTTTTTATATCAGGTTGGGTCGTTTTATGTGATGTGTTCCCTCATGTTTTATTCTTATTGCCCCATGACGACCCTTCCGCCCCATTTACTCATGATAATGTAATAAGAAGAATAGGTTACATTGGTACTCGGCTGAGTAAGGTACCGGGTGTCTGTCGCGGCCCATCGATTTGGGTCGTGGCAAAAAGTGGTATCATAGCAGTTCTATCCTAGGGAGTCTACAAGCCGTGTCTAGTAAAGTCTTGTTTATGGGTGTATTGTGCACCACACTTATAAGCAGGAGGCTACAGGACATTTATGACTGTCACTCTTTCTTCTTACTCTAGATCGTGTGGTAGCGCTCAATTGTAAGAATTCGAACTCCTAAGTTCTATTTTATTCGTAATACGACGATACCTACATCTAGAAAGACAGTTGGTAAGAGGTTGCATGTGGCGGTGGAAGTGTTGAGTCAGAGGAACTCGATTTTTCATGATGCTTATGATGAGTAAATGTAAGGTCTTTAGTAGATCATGTGTGTACTAAGACGTGTAGGCCTTTTGATAAGGAGTCTTAAGGCAGGAATATCTATCCACCCCTATGGGGAAAGGCAATGAGAGATTCAGAAGATAGATACAAGTTTCAACAAGTAAAATAAGCAAGGTGAAGAAGGGTACGCTCCAAGTAGGCTATCACCTCAGCGGAAGGTGTTGGTGCGCTCCATTTGCTCCGGAGTTGCTTATTCGCCCAGTTTGATTAGTACATGTATTGATTGGTATGGCGGGGCTTGTCCCGACCTTTACAATATTATGTACTCTTAGAGGCTTGTAGACCGAGGTCATGTATACGGATACTTGTATGGCCTGGTCGGCCTATGTTTTAAGCTTACAAATGATCATGTTGTCCTTATAGGCTCGTATGTCACATGTGTAAGTTCCTATATCAAGTTGGGTCGTTTTACGTCAAGTGTTCCCTCATTTTTTATTCTTGTTGCCCCATGACGACCCTTTTGCCCCAGTTACTCATGATTATGTAATAAGAAGAATAGGTGACGTTGGTACTCGGTTGAGTAAGGTACCGGGTGCCCGTCACAGCCCATCAGTTTGGGTCGTGACATATGTACCATATTATTTCTTGTTTAAAACATCCATAAAATACCTTCCAAAACAGCCCCATACGTCAAGCACCTTAATCTTTATCGTCAATCACTTGTTTTTCATCTTTTCTTCTTCAATCAACTTAATTAACACCTATCAAAGCTTAAAAACATCAGCCACAATATTATCAAATTATTTCTCACAATTTTCAGCCACCGCAAAATAGTCCAACCAAAAAGATAACCATATCCCATGTTATTTCAAGTGTTATCTTATGGATTTTCACTCAAACAAAACAACCAACACAAGATTAACCTTAGGCACAATCAAGAAGATGTTATACATACCTTGTAACTCTCAATAGATTGGGAGAAAACGGCATCGCAATTTGGCTTATAAACCTACTAGTTTCTCCGAAGTGCGGCAACATGACTTGGCGATCCTACTTTAAAAATCCATATTTCTTTGCCTCGATGTAGTATAATAAATGGTTTAGACCATTGGAAACTAGGTTCCAAGACCTTCGTTTTGGTATATAATATGTCCCAAAAAGACCTCGTATAACACATGAAATGTATTGCTCAAAATGCTTAATTACAAGGCAAATCCTAGGTCGGTTTATCCGCAACTTAAATTCGATTTTTTCCAAACTTTATATTTCATATACAAACATCATATATAGCTGTATCACAACTTTAAACTCACTTAAATCATGATTAAAAGTCTCATTCATCGTAACTTACCTAATACTTCGATAAACCTTCCTTAGCCTTGTAGAAGGATTTCATCCTTTTTGAGCTTTCATCAAATTACTTATGGCGTACTTTCACGTACGGAAACATGGGGTGTAACAACGTATGTTGAGATTGGGTTTTGGATGACCTAGGAGCGTTTCAGCGCCTAATAGTGAAAGTTGGCATTTTGAGCAAATTCCATAAGTTTGGGTTGAAATGGATTTTTACATTCTAGACGTTCATTTGGGATTCCGAGCCTAGGAATAACTCTGTATGGTGATTTTGGACTTGGGAGCGCGCCCAGAAGTGGAATCGGAGGTCTATAGGTCGTTTCAGAGTCATTTGGCGAAAGTTAGAAATTTGAAGTTTTAGAAAGTTTGACCGAGGGTGGACTTTTTGATATCAGGTTCGGATTCTAGTTTGGGAAGTTGGAGTAGGTCCGTAATTTCATTTAAGACTTGCGCGCAAAATTTAGCGTTATTCCGAGTTGATTTGATAGGAAACGGACGCGCGGAGGTGTTTTTAGAAGTTTTTGCGTTCATGAGTTAATTCATGCGTTTTGGTGTCCGATTCGTGATTTTTGATGTTATTTCGGTGTTCCGAGCGCTCGAGAAATTTTGTATGATATTGTTAGACTTGCGTGGGTGTTTGGTGTGGACGAGGGCTCGTGTGAGTTTCGGACATTCGGATGGATGAAAAACACATCAGTTTTTTGGTGTTTCTTGGCAGCAGTTGCAAGTCTCGCAAATGCAAACCTCGCATTTGCGTGAAGGGCTTCGCAATTGCTAAGGAGCCCGACCTAGGCAATGTTCGCATTTGCGAACATTTGCCCGCATTTGCAAACCCAGCAGAGTCTGTTTTTACGACTCTTTGGTCGCATTTGCAACCTCAGCACCTGGAGCCCAGGCTTCGCATATTTGAGAGTTTTGTCGCATTTGCGACCCTCGCATTTGAGAACCTGGTGTCGCAAATGCGACATCAGAGGTCCGTGCCCAGCTTTTTTAATACGGGACTTAGGCTATTTATCTCATTTCACTTCATCTCTTGGCCGATTTTTGGAGCTTTTGGAAAAGGGTTTTCACCTAGCATTTTGAGGTAAGTAATTTCTACACGATATAAGTTAAATACATAGATTATAGATAGATTAACATGTAAAAATTAGTAAAAATCAAGGGTTTAGATGAAAATCTAGGTTTTTGATAAAAATGAGGTTTGACCACGAAATTGGTCATGGAACTTAGCAAAAATCATATATTTATGTTCCTAAGGTTATGAAACAACTTTCTTTGAAAATTCCGGAATCCGAGCATGTGGGTCCGGGGGTGAATTTTAGGAATCTTGCATTTAGGGTTGGGTAATCACTTTAATAATGGGGATATGAACTTCTGAGCATAAATTGATTAATTTATATAATATTTGACTAGCTTCGAGTCGTTTGGCACCAAATTTGGAGGTTTGAGCACACTTTTGAACTGGGAAGTAGGCTTTGAGACGAGTTAAGTCTCTTTTCTAACCTTGTAAGAGGGAATTTACCACATAGGTGAATTAATCAAATGGGTGTACCTATTTGTGGGGGCTACGTACGTACGAGGTGACGAGAGTCCGTACGTAGTTACTATTATGCTATTGCCCGGGTAGTTTAGGACCCGTACCATGCTTTATTTGAAATGTTTGCACCCCTACTTGTTGATTTAATTGCTTAAGTCATATCGGAAGTTGATAAAAAGGTTGTAAAAGGTAAAATTTACTTACTTGAAGTTACGAATGAGACACTTGACTACATATGATCATATGTGATTTATTTGAAATGTCTACTATTTGTGGAGCGGGCCGAACGCCTCGCTAGTAGATAGATGCATCTATGGTTCGTGTCGTTCGACCCTCGGCAATGCACAGTTTAAATACTATATTGGATCGGGCCGTACGACCTCGGCATAATTTGTGCATGTTAATTCTTTGGAACTATTTCTAACTGGTATTGTTTAAATGTCTTGAAATGCAAGTTGTTAAATGATAAAACTGAACTCGAGATTTAATATTTGTGAGAGAAGAATTCATCATTTCTTGCTTTTGAGCTTTCAATATTATTCATGAAATCCATGCTTAGCATAAAATTTTAAAATATTATTGTTAGCCCACAGTAAGTGTCGAGTCGACCCCTCGTCACTACGTCTTCGAGGTTAGACTGGATACTTACTATGTACATATTGTTTATGTACTCATGCTACACTTCTGTACTTAATTATACAGGATCTGAGGCGAGTGCATCTGGTTACCAGTCAGACACACATATTTGATCCTCGCTTCGAGACTACACGGTGAGCTGCCCTTGCGAGCTGTAGTGCAGCATCCAAAGTCTTCCTTTTGTTATATTTTTCTGTCTATTACATTTCAGACAGTAGACTAGTATTCTTTTGTATATTCTACTAGAATGCTCATACACTTGTGACACTGAGTCTTGGCACACACTAGTAGACTTATGATTTTGGGTTGTATCTCTACAGTTATGATTTCATTTAGTTGTTTTCTCTTTGACTGCTTTAAAAATCCGTTATTTATTAAACCCTTTAAATGTAAGGAAAGTTAGCTGTTGGAATAACTTAATAAAAATGAAAATCACTAGATAGTTCACTGTTGGCTTGCTTAGCGACGGTGTTAGGTGCCATCACGGCCTAAACTAGAATTGGGTCCTGATAATATTGTATTGTTATTGTACTTCATAGTAGATGCTCATGCTCTTGTGACACCGGATTTTGGGGTGTTCTAGAATTTGTTATGGTTTGCTATATGTTGACACACTTTTAATTTATATTTTATTTAAATTGTACATATCTACGATTTTTAATGCATTGATCTCTCTATCTAATAAGATTCATGATTTTAAAAATAATGAAAATGAATAATTAAGTTGGTAGTTCACCGTTGGCTTGCCTAACAGCAACATTGAGTGCCATGACGACCTATAGTGGATTTTGGGTTGTGACAATAATAGCTTTTATAATCTATATCTTTAGATCAAGGAAGGGTTTAGCTGTTGGAATAATGGTATCCACTGCTATTTGAGCCCTTGTTGTTAGTAAAATTGATGAATTAAGCGAAGATACGGATTTTGGCTTAACCATAAAACAAATTTTATTTTATATATATATATATATATATATATATATATATATATATATATATATATATGTGTGTGTGTGTGTGTGTGTGTGACAGAGAGAGAGAGAGAGAGAGAGAGAGACTGATATCTCCGTTTTTTATTTTTATTATTGGTTAAGTTAGGGTATTCTTTTTTTTTTTTTATGAACTTATTAGTTATCATAGGGATGCATGTTGTATCTTTAGAAAAATATTCACTTTTTTCCATTCAGTAATATGTGTTGATAATACTTTCTTCTTTATCTTTATAATTAGTTAAGATAGGGATGTTATTTTTATCTTTTAGTTTAATTTTTTTTTAAAAGTTATTAGTTAAGATAGGTTAGTAGGCTATTTCTTTTACAAAAATATTCACTTTATTCCTATTCAAATTCAATAGAATCTTATTTACTATCTTTTCATTTAAATTCAAAAAATAATCTTATCTTTCAATTTAATGTCACGACCCGAGTTCGCCCTTCGTGAACAGTCGTGACGGCACCTAGTCTCTACGACTAGGTAATCCTAACAAATGCGGAAAAAGAAACAAACTACGGAAAGAAACAAATAAAAACCAAGATAACAAAATATAATAGTGTTTAAGATGCTGCCCGGCATATAACAATACAAGAATTCCAACTGAACACTCCCAAAATCAAGAATCCCATGAATCACAAGCTAAGTGTACATAAAAGGCTCTAACTCAAGAAATGTATATCAACAAGGAAGATACAGAAGGGCTATACTAGTACAGAGAATAGAAAGGAACTCCTCGGTCTGCGGACGTGGCAGATATACCTCGAAGTCTCTACAGAAACCGCCTCGCTTCAAGGGTGATAAGACTGAGTAGAAGTACCTGGATATGCACACGCAAAACAAGTGCAGGAAAGGGCATGAGTACACCACAACGGTACCCAGTAAGTGCCAAGCCTAACCTCGATCGAGTAGTGACGAGGAAGGTCAGGGTCCTACCGGTCATATACAATAATATATAAGGAAGATGAGCAGTAGTAAAGAAATAAAGATAATGAGAGAAACAACAACCACAACCAAGGCAAATAATCACAGAAGGTATACAACTCAACATAGAGATAACAACCGGGGGTCTACCAGGATCCCGTCCTGTAGCCCCAAAAGTAAACACTCAGTGGATCTCCCGGGTGCTGTCCGGTAGTCCATATCACTATGCAGGGGGGATCTACCGGAATACCACATCCGTAGTCCCAAAAGTAAATAATCAGTGGATCTCCCGGGTACTGTCCCGTTGTCCATATCACTATGCATGGGGGATCTACCGGAATACAATATCCGTAGTCCCAAATAAAACAGACAAGGGGGATCTACCGAGAACCGCCCGTAGTCCCAATGTAAACACGCATCAACAACACAAGAATAATCAACTCAAACAAATTTACTATCAAAATAGACAGGTAATTCTAACCTAGCATGCTGCACAGAGTTCAGATAAGACAGTTTGAGCAAGTAAGCAATTTAGTCATTTAGGCATGCTTTCCTAAGCTAACAGTAAGCTCAAAGTTCAAGTAGTGTAAACAGTGAAGTAAAATACGAAGTATAGGTACTTAAATGAAAAATAACATTTTCAACAATCGGCACAAGTACGCGCTCGTCACCTCACGTACAAGGCATTTCAAATATCACAGTACCAAATCCTAAGGGGAGTTCCCCCACACAAGGTTAAACAAGCCACTTACCTCGAACCAGCTCAATCAAATCTATACCACGTTCTTGCCACGAGTATCCGACTCCAAATGGCCCAAATCTATTCAAAGTAATAGCATAATGTAAATAACACTTCAAATAACAAATTCAACTAATTAATTCTAAGTTAATACGTGAAATTAGGAAAAATGACCAAAACGCTCCCCCCCCCCCCCCCGGGCCCACGTCTCGGAATGGGGTAAAATTTACAAATTCAGAACCCTCACAATCTCACGAGTTCATACATACCAAAATTGTTCCAATCAACATCAAAATCTTGATTAAAACCCCAAAATTAGGCCTAAGAACCTTTTCCAATTTTTTTCTCCAAATTTTCGCCCCAATCTCGAAATTAAAGGATGAACTTATGCATAGATTCGTGGAAATTAATCAAAAACAAGTAAGGATTACTTACCCAAAACACCTAGGTGAAAAATCCCTCTCAAAATCGCCAATCCGAGCTCCCAAATCAATTTTTCCAAGTTTTGAAACTTAACCCTCGATTTTGCCCCTTTCCTGACTAGTGAAACCGCATCTGCGGCCCTTGTCCCGCACCTGCGGTCCCGCACCTGTGTAGACCAAGTTGCATCTGCGACATCTGCGACTTTTCATTACAAACCCAGCTTCCGCACCTGCGACCACTTTTACGCAGATGCAGTGCTGCTTCTGCGATGAAGCACCCGTTATTGCGGTCCCTAATGGCTCTCCCCTTTTCCGCTTCTGCGATGCTAGCGCCGCTTCTGCGGCTCCGCACCTGCGATCCCCAACCGCAGGTGCGTTTATGACAGAAGATCAGCAGCTTCAGCTGCTCCAAACAACTTCCAATTCTCCCGTCAACCTTCTAAAATCGTCCCGAGGCCCCCGGGACCTCATCCAAAATTACGAACAAGTCCTATACCACTATCCAAACTTGTACCAACCTTAGGAACACTCAAAACAACATCGAATCATCAAAACACACTCAGATTCAAGCCTAAGGATTCCAAAACTTCAAATTTCCGCTTTTGATCAAAAAGTCTATCAAACCTCATCCGAATTACTTGCAAGTTTGCACACACGTCCCAAATGACACTACGGACCTACTCTAACTTCCTGAATTCCATTCCGACCCCGATATCAAAATCTCACTATCGAACCGGAAACTTCAAAAATTCAACTTTCGTCATTTAAAGCCTAGTTGAGCTACAAACCTCCTAAACACAATCCGAACACGCCCTTAAGCCCGAAATCACCCAACGGAGCTAACGGAACCAACGGAATTCCATTCCGAGGCCGTCTTTACACTGCTCCGACTACGGTCCAAATTCTAAAACGTAAACTCTCATTTAGGGACTAAGTGTCCCAAAACTCTCCGAAACTCCAAACAAATCCTCCCGGCAACTCACAATAGCAGAAACAAACACGGGGAAAACAGTTAATAGGGGATCGAGGCGTTAATTCTTAAAATGACCGGCCAGGTCGTTACATCCTCCCACACATAAACATTCGTTCATTCTCGAATGAGCATAGAGACATACCTGAAGTAGTGAAAAGATGAGGGTAACGGCTGCGCATATCCTGATCGGTCTCCCAGGTCGCCTCCTCGACCGGCTGACCCTGCCACTGAACCTTCACTGATGCAATGTTCTTTGACCTCAGCTTTCGAACCTTCCTATCCAATATAGCCACTGGCTCCTTAACATAAGATAGATCCTTGTCCAGCTGGACTGAACTGAAATCCAACACGTGCGATGGATCACCGTGATACCTCCGGAGCATCGAAACATGAAATACCGGATGAACTCCTGCCAAGCTGGGAGGCAAGGCAAGCTCATAAGCAACTTCCCCAACACGCCGCAATATCTCAAAAGGTCCAATAAATCTCGGACTCAATTTCCCTTTCTTCCCAAATCTTATAACGCCCTTCATAGGAGAAACCCGTAGCAAAACCCGCTCTCCAACCATATAGGAAACATCACGAACCTTCCGGTCCGCATAACTCTTTTGTCTAGACTGGGTTGTACGGAGTCTATCCTGAATTACCTTGACTTTCTCCAAAGCATCCTGTACCAAGTCGGTGCCCAATAATCTAGCCTCGCTTGGATCAAACCAACCCACCGGGGATCTACACCGCCTACCATACAAGGCCTCATACGATGCCATCTGAATGCTGGACTGATAGATGTTGTTGTAAGCAAACTCAGCCAGTGGCAAGAACTGATCCCAAGAACCTCCAAACTCCATCACACACGCACGGAGCATTTCCTCAAGAATCTGAATAGTGCGCTCGGACTGTCCGTCCGTCTAGGGGTGAAATGTTGTGCTCAACTCCACTCGAGTGCCCAACTTATGTTGTACGGCCCTCTAGAATCGTGATGTGAACTGAGTACCTCTATCTGAAATAATAGAAACTGGAATACCATGCAGACGGACAATCTCCCGGATATAAAACTTCGCCAACCGCTCTGAAGAATAGGTGGTACACACAGGAATGAAGTGCGCGGACTTGGTCAGCCGATCCACAATCACCCAAATGGCATCGAACTTCCCCGAAGTCCGTGGGAGCCCAACTACGAAGTCCATGGTGATCCGCTCCCACTTCCACTACAGAATCTCTATCTGCTGAAGCAATCCACCCGGTCTCTGGTGCTTATACTTTACCTGCTGACAATTGAGGCACCGAGCTACAAACCCAACTATATCCTTCTTCATCCACCTCCACCAATAGTGCTGCCTCAAATCCTGATACATCTTCGTGGCACTCGGATGGATGGAGTACCGCAAACTATATGCCTCCTCTAAAATCAAGTCCCGAAGCCCATCAACATTGGGTACACAAACCCGACCCTGCATCCTCAATACCCCGTCATCACCAATGGTCACATCTGTGGCATCACCTCGCAGAACCTTGTCCTTGAGGACAAGCAAATGAGGGCCATCAAACTAACGCTCCCGGATACGATCAAACAAGGAAGACCGAGAAACCATACAAGAAAGGACCCGGCTAGGCTCTGAAAGGTCCAATCTCACAAACTAACTGGCTAAGGCCTAAACATCCATCGCCATAGGCCTCTCTGCTGCTGGTAAATAAGCCAAACTCCCCAAACTCTCCGCGCTGCGACTCAAAGCATCCGCCACCACATTGGCCTTGCCTAGGTGATACAAAATAGTGATATCATAGTCCTTCAGCAGCTCTAACCACCTCCTCCGATGCAAATTAAGGTCCTTCTGCTTGAACAGATGCTGCAAACTACGGTTATCAGTATAAATCTCACAAGGAACGCCATATAAATAATGACGCCAGATCTTCAAGGCGTGAACAATAGCAGCTAACTCGAGATTATGGACAGGATAATTCTTCTCATGTACCTTGAACTGTCTGGACACGTAGGCTATCACCCTACCATCCTGCATCAATACCGCTCTAAGGCTAACCCTTGAGGCATCACAATAGACAGTATAAGACCCCGAACTGGTAGGCAATATCAAAACCAGGGCTGTAGTCAAAGCTGTCTTGAGCTTCTGAAAGCTCTCCCCACACTCTTCCGTCTACTGGAACGGAGCACCCTTCTGGGTCAGCCTGGTCATAGGTGCTGCAATAGATGAAAATCCCTGAACAATTCGACGGTAATAACCTGCCAAGACAAGAAAACTACGGATCTCTGTAGCTGAGGATAGTCTGGCCAACTCCGCACTACCTCCACTTTCTTCGGATCCACCCTTATCCCCTCACTAGATACCACGTGACCCAAGAATGCCACGGAATCCAACCAAAACTCACATTTCGAGAAACTTAGCATATAATATCTTCTCTCTTAATGTCTGAAGCACTGTCCTCAGGTGCTGCTCAAGATCTTCCCGACTCCGGGAATATACCAGAATGTCATCAATAAAGACAATGACGAATGAGTCAAGATATAGTCGGAACACACTGTGCATCAAATACATAAAGGCTGCTGGGGCATTGGTCAGCCCAAATGATGTAACAAGGAACTCGTAATGACCATACCGAGTCCTGAAGGCAGTCTTCGGGATATCTGGCTCCCGAATCTTCAACTGATGATAGCCTGAACGCAAGTCAATCTTAGAAAACACACGAGCACCCTGTAACTGATCAAACAGGTCATCAATACGAGACAAAGGATAATGGTTCTTCACTGTAACCTTGTTCAGCTGGCAATAATCAATACACATACGCATAGAACCATCCTTCTTCTTCACAAATAAGACAGGAGCACCCCAAGGGGATACACTGGGCCGAATGAAACCATTATCAAGCAATTACTGTAATTGCTCCTTCAATTCCTTCAACCCAGGAGGAGCCATACGGTACGGAGGAATAGAAATGGGCTGAGTGCCCGGCAACAGATCAATGCCAAAATCAATATCTCTATCGGGCGGCATGCCCGGAAGGTCAGCTGGAAACACATCAGAGAAATCCTGCACTACTGGGACTGAATCAACTGTAGGGGTATCAATATTAACATCTCTCATAGAAGCTAGATACGTGTCACACCCCTTCTCAACCATACGCTGAGCCTTAAGAAATGAAATAACTCTATTGGAAGTATGATCTAAGGTACCCCTCCACTCTACTCGCGGTACACCTGGCATAGCCAGCGTCACGGTTTTCGCATGACAGTCAACAATAGCATAATGGGGCAAAAATCAGTCCATGCCTAAGATAACATCAAAGTCTACCAAGCTGATAAAAAATCGGCTCTAGTCTCAAAACCACTAAGAGAAATCAAACACGACCGATAAACGTGGTCTACAACAAGATAATCCCCAACAGGAGTAGAAACATAAATAGGAGAACCCAAAGAATCCCGTGATACGCCCAAATACGGGGCAAAATAAGAGGACACATAAGAATAAGTGGAGCCTGGATCGAATAAAACCGATGCATCTCTGTGACAGACCAGGATAGTACCTGTGATGACAGAATCGGAGGCGACAGCCTCAATACGGGTAGGAAGGGCATAGTATCTGGCCTGGCATCCCCCTCGAGGGCGAGCTCTACCTCCCCGACCTCCACCTCTAGCTGGCTGAGTAGGTGGGGTAGCAACTAGTGCTGTGATCATATCCTGAGAACTCTGCGGAGCGCGTTGTGGCTGAGAAGTCTGTGAAGGTGCATCCCTCCCAAGTCTAGGGCAATCACTCACCATATGGCGTGTGTCACCACACTCAAAATAAGCTCTGGGAGGACGTGGCGGCTGTGACTGGCTCGGGCCAGGTCTGTTGGACTGACCACTAGAAACACCCCGTGCAGGAGGCGCACTAGATACTGGTGGTGCATAATAAGGCTCCTGAGGTCTAGGAGGAGCTGGAATACCACTGGATGCTGGAAGAGCTGAATAAACGGGGCGACTCATATAACCCCTACCATGACGAGCTGAAGCTAGGGCACGGGCACCAGAATAATGCCCCGACTCTCAAGACCTCTTGGCCTCCCTCTCCTCTCTGTCCCGAGCATGCATACCCTCTACTCTCCTAGAAATGCTCACCACCTGCTGATAAGAAATATCCATCTCCAACTCCCGAGCCATACTAGACCTGATGCTGGGAATGAGCCCCTCAACAAACTGGCGAACCTTTTCGCGAACAGTAGAAACCAAAGCTGGTGCATGCCTAGCCAAGTCGGTGAAACGGACACCATACACCGAGACTGTTATAGTACCCTAGTGCAAATGTTCAAACTCCGCGCGCCAAGTGTCCCTGAGGCTCTGGGGAACATACTCTCTCGTGAACATATCTGAAAACTGAGTCCAAGCCAGGGAAGCTGCCACATCCGGACTGTCTAACTCATAAGCACGCCACCACTGATAGGCGGATCCTCGAAGTTGGAAGGTAGTGAAGGAAACCCCGCTTGATCCTGATATGCCCATGGTACGGAGGATACGATAGCACTCCTCTAGAAATCCAAGAGCATCATCTGAGGCTAGTCCACTGAACGTAGGAGGCTGATACTTCTTGAACCTCTCAAGCATCTTCTGCTCCTCCTCTGAAGCTATTGCCCTCTCCTCAGGCTGAACTGGGGCTACAGGCTGTGCCGGTATAATCTCTGAGATCTGCTCCACATGCACTCACTGCTCAGGAGTACGGGCGGCGGGAGTCTGTGCTCCTCCCCCGGCTTGGGATATGGCTGCAGCAAGGAGAAGCAACCCTGCCTAAGCTAGAGGGTTGTACATACTCATAAACTGCGCCAGAGTCTCCAACTTAACACTCCCAAAACCCGAAATCCCATGAATCACAAGCTAAGAGTTCAAAAAAGGCCATAACTCCAGAAATGTCTATCAACAAGGAAGATACAGAAGTGCTATACTAGTACAGAAATAGAAAGGGATTCCTCGGTCTGCGGACACGGCAGATATACCTCGAAGTCTCTACAGAAAGCGCATCGCCTCAAGGGTGATAAGACTGAGTAGAAATACCTGGATCTGCACACGCAAAACATGTGCAGGAAAGGGCATGAGTACACCACAGCGGTACCCAGTAAGTGCCAAGACTAACCTAGGTCGAGTAGTGACGAGGAAGGTCAGGACCCTACCGGTCATATACAATAATATATAAGGAAGATGAGCAGTAGTAAAGAAATACAGATAATGAGAGAAACAACAACCACAACCAAGGCAAATAATCACAGAAGGTATACAACTCAACATAGAGATAACAACCGGGGGTCTACAAGGATCCCGTCCTGTAGCCCCAAAAGTAAATAATTAGTGGATCTCCCGGGTACTGTCCCGTAGTCCATATCACTATGCAGGGGAGGATCTACCGGAATACCACATCCGTAGTTCCAAATAAAATAGACAAGGGGGATCTACCGGGAATCGCCTGTAGTCCCAATGTAAACACGCAGCAACAACACACAAATAATCAACTCAAACCAATTTACTATCAAAATAGACAGGTAATTCTAACCTAGCAGGCTGCACAGAGTTCAGATAAGACAGTTTAATCAAGTAAGCAATTTAGTCATTTAGGCATGCTTTCCTAAGCTAACAGTAAGCTCAAAGTTCAAGTAGTGTAAACAGTAAAGTAAAATACGAAGTATAGGTACTTAAATGAAAACATGATTTTCAACAATCGGCACAAGTACGCACTCGTCACCTCACGTACAAGGCATTTCAAATATCACAATACCAAATCCTAAGGGTAGTTTCTCCACACAAGGTTAGACAAGCCACTTACCTCGAACCAGTTCAATCAAATCTATACCACGTTTTTGCCCCGAGTATCCGACTCTAAATGGCCCAAATCTATTCAAAGCAATTGCAAAATGTAAATAACACTTCAAGTAACTAATTCAACTAATTAATTCTAAGCTAATACGCGTAATTAGGAAAAATGACCAAAACGCCCCCTGGGCCCACATCTCGGAATCAGGTAAAATTTACAAATTCAGAACCCTCACAGTCTCACGAGTTCATTGATAACTATGATTTTAACACGTTTTATGCCCATACTTGCCTATGCTTTATGTATGAATTGTCATAAAATAGACCCAGAATGCTTACAAAGTGCGCTTGATTACAGGTTTGAGCGACAAGATGACAAAAGTCAAAAATCGGCTCGAAACGGAGTGAAACCTGCTCAGGTGTCAAAAATCATTGAAGTGGGGACAAGAGGACCTAGCGCGGACCGCACTGTTTTGTTGCGCGGCCGCGCTAGGAGATTCAGAGAGTATACATTTCAAGGGTAACCATGCGCGGTCCGCACTCCTTTCTACGTGGTCAGCGCTTGTGTCCACGCGGTCGCGCTTCATTGTTGCGCGGTCCGCGCCCATTAGCCTGCGCGGCCGCGCTACCTTTTTGCGCGGTCTACGTCCCCAGCTTCAGAAGTGAGTGATCGAAGACCAAGATCCCTACGCGGCCGCGCCATCCCCACAGGGGTATTTTTGTCCAATTTTTCTAGCCTAGTATAAATAGAATATTTTATTATTTTTAGGTTAAGTATTAGATATCAGATAGCAACAACACTCGTGAGACTCATGTTTTAGCCTATTTTGGGCATTTTCATCTTGTTTTATCGTAGAATCTTGTAGATTAACATTCTAGTTAATTAATATGTTGATTTTATCTACTACTTCTTCAATTTCTATTGCTATTATGTCTAGCTAAACCCATTAGCTAGGGTTGTGGCTCAACCCTAGTGTGGGTAATTAATGGGTGTGATTGTTTAATGCTTGAATGATGTTGGGTGTTTGCTATTTGGGTTAATTTATGATTTAACTAGGATTTGGTGGTTGCAAACACTAAGTCTAGCTTAGTGGGTCTTGACTCTTCTTGAGAAAGAGTGTCTATGACTCCAAAATTAACCCAACAAGGAATTGGGATGGACCCATGAGAATGGTAGTCCCAATTAATGGGTTAAACCTCGAGGGAGTAATTACCCAACTTGAACCCTAAGTTGCTTGGGCTTGTTGGCCTACCCAATTGGTCTCGAGAGAGTCAATTGGGCAAAATCACTCTTTCTACCGAGAGGTGTGAGAATGAGTGCAATCGTGCAACGGTTACAACATAAGCCCCATAATCATCATTCTTGTATTAGGAATCTCTACCTGTTAGTTGACCACCTAGGTAAATGCCACGACCTTAGTGTCTTTCTCTATCTTGCATACAACCTAGAATTAATATCTTAGCATAATTTAGTTATAATTAGTAGTTGTTAAATTGTAGTTGATAATCATAAAAACCCAAAAATGATAGAAGATCAATTAGAAGCAAACACGCATTTTTAGACTAAGCAAATATCCAACTCCCTTTCTAGCTCCCTGTGGAAATTGACCCCGATACCACTATTGGGTAAAAGTATTAGCGCCCACTCTTCCTAAGGTTGAGTCCGCTGCGATCACTTTTTGGCGTCGTTGCCGGGGAGCTTACGGTGTTGACTATTTGTGTAGCTAGTTTTGTGTTTTGCTTCTCTTTCCTTCTTTTTACTAACTTTATTTGTGTTGATCCATCAGGTACACATGGCTCAAAGCGGAAATGACCCTCTTGACAATGCCTTGGCAGGGGAGGAGGTTGAAGATGTTGAGCAAGATGAGCTTCCGGTACCTCAAGTACCACGGAGAGGTAGAAATGCCAATGCTAATCCAAATGACCAAGTCCCAGACCTTCCTCCGCCACCGCCAAGAGCGGTCCCAAGAGTTCTTCCTAATCAAGGGTACGCGAGTGCCATCATTCCTCCCCAAATTCGGGCGGGGAACTTTCAAATCACAAATGTCATGCTGACCTTGCTCGAGCAAAGGGGATATTTTACGGGTGCCTCCGACCAAAATGCATACAAGCACTTGAAGGGGTTCGTAGATACTTGCTGGGGCAGCAAACAAACAAACGTGTCAGAGGATGCGTTGCGATTGAGGCTTTTCCTGTTTTCTCTTCGGGGCAAAGCGTTGGACTGGTTAGAAAGGTTATCAAATCATTCTATCACCACATGGGATGAATTGGCGGACAAATTTATTGCCAAGTTCTTTTCTCCAAGTCATATGGCGGTTCTTTGAGACGAGATTCTAGCCTTCAAGCAAATGCCAACGGAACCATTGCATGAGATCTGGGAGCGATATAGAACAATTGTGAAGGAGTGCCCTAACAACGACATGACTGAGGCGATGATCCAGCAGACTTTCTATAGGGGCATCAACACCACGAATCAGTGCATTGTGAACCAATTGGCCGGTGGGAACTTTATGAAACTTTCTTACCAAGAGGCATGTGACGTACTTGATGAAATGGCTGACACCTCTTCGGCATGGCAAAGCCGAGCGAATGTACCCCAAAGTGACCCCACGGTCATCCATTTGCACAAGGAGTTGAGTGATCATGGCCAAGCTATTGCCGAACTTACAACAATAATGAATCAGTTGACGAAGGCGCAATTGCAACAAGTACAAAACCCGCGCCAAGTCAATGCAATGGAGAATATTTCTATGCTAAAAAGGAGGCAAAGAGGGCAACAACAACCTCAAGGTAATGGTGAGGAGTTTGACAACAACAATGGTGGTGGTGGTTATTCGAACGAGTGTTTTGATGATCAAAGTGAGGAATGCCAATATGTCAATAACTATCAAGGAAATAGAGAAAATCAAGGGAATCAACAATGGCGCCCCCAAGGCAATTGGGGAAATCAACAAGGAGGCGGTAATTGGAATAACAATAATCAACAACAAGGTGGTAACAATTGGAACAATAACAATCAGAACAACAATTGGGGTAATCAAGGTAATAACCAAGGCAATTGGAATGGGAACAACAACAATTGGAACAACAACAATAGCAATCAAGGAGGGTGGAATAATGGTGGTAGGGGGAAGGCTTTCAAAGGCCCCCCATGTTCCAACGACAAAACAATCCACCCCCCTTTCAGTCACAAGGGCCTAGTTCTTCTGGAAGTGATATGGGACGGATAGAGATGATGTTCGAGCAGATGATGAAAAAGAACCAAGATTCTGACGCACAATTGGCTTCGTATAACACGTCTATCCGAAACCTAGAGGTGCAAATAGGACAAATCTCTCAAGCTTTAAATACCCGACCAAAAGGTGCACTACCAAGTGATATGGTAGTGAACCCGAAGGGGGGTAACAATCATGTGATGGCGGTTACAACTAGGAGTGGAAGAGGCGGTGATGTGCATGCCTCGGTTGAGAATCAAGTTGTGAATGATGAAATTGAGTTGCTTGATGATGATGCACCTTTGAATGTTGACAATGTGGTTGAACCAATAGTGACAAATGATGTGCGGATTGATATTGATGATGAGGCCGGGGTAGAGACTCAAGATACCGTGAACCCGTCTAGGGAACACATTATTGATATACCCGAGCCGGCGGTGCCTAAGGCAAAGGCACCCTTGACTGGACCACCTCCACCATATCCTCAGCGGTTAGCAAAGCAAAAGAACGACAATCAGTTCAAGAAATTCATAGACATGATGAAAAGCCTCACAATCAATGTTCCTTTAGTGGAGGCACTTGAACAAATGCCTGGGTACGCAAAATTTATGAAGGATTTAGTCACCAAGAAGCGTTCTATGGAGTGTGAAACAATAAAGATGACGCACCAAGTTAGTGCGATTGTGCATTCTATGGCCCCGAAACTAGAAGACCCTGGAGCTTTCACTATTCCTTGCACTATCGGAAATGCGGACTTTGCTAAGGCCCTATGTGACTTGGGGGCTAGCATTAATCTGATGCCGTACTCAGTCTTCAAGACTTTGGGAATTGGGCAACCTAGGCCAACCTCAATGAGACTTCAAATGGCGGACCGGTAGATAAAGAGGCCTTTAGGTATAATCGACGATGTGCTTGTCCGGGTGGANCTGTAGATCCAGCAGCAGTTCAGCCACAGCAGGAGGAGACTCCCAGGCCGAGGAAGAAAAGGAAACTCCCTAGCACTGAGGAGTTGTGATAGAGGTGGCCCAGGTTCAGGAGGGTACATCCAGTGTTCCACCGGTGGTTCAGCCTGTCCTTGATCCAGCTCATGTCCCAGCAGCAGAGCAGCAGCAGGTCGGAGACCAGTCTGAGGTCCCGGCTACTACAGAGGATCCGGGGACGACAGGAGACCCCACGCATGTGGACCAGGCTTGAGGGGCCTTTCTATATCCTTTTTCTCTATTTTTAGGCTTATTTTGGTAGTTGGCATTAGGGACAATGCCAGCTCTTATTTATGGGGGTGCGCCCTACCATTTTGATTCTGATACACTGGATGACTGTATATATTTATTTCATTTCTAGTCTATGTTTTGGATTGTTTTGGATTTTTAAATAGTTGGCCTGTATATAACCTTTGACTTTGGCTACTTCTAGACTCTTATGTATATATTCATCCCGTTGTATATTCTACTCCCATTGTACATATTCATTTGGTTTTTTTTCTATTTTCGTTCAAATTTTTCGATTTTAGCCTAGTAGTGAGGCTCGCAGCCTTTTGTTTTAGTTTTGATGTTTTCAATAAGCCCTTGGTTTTCTTAATGCCACGGTTCTTTCCAAGGGTAGTGTGTTGTGCGAACCGGGTGGCTCTTCCCAATGATAGATGGCGTGACAACCTTCTTAAGGGTTTGAGTCCGTTTTTGATTTTTCTTCTTTTGATTTTCAATATTTCGTAGTTAAGAGGACCTCAGGCAAGCTTCACTTGGGCCTAACACATTTGCCTTTGATCCCATGGTCAAAGACATAATGTTGTGTTTAGGATGGTGAAAATTGTGGCCTTGAGACTCTTGTGTTGACCAAACAATCATCATATGGTCGTGTGGGGCCATTGTGCGCTTGAATTGGAACTAAGGTCGTTGTGGGCTCTCAACTCGATGTCTTTAGCAATCCTTGAGTGTGTGTGGTGAGAATTCGAATTGTGAGTCTAAGCTCCAACCCGATGGTCTAGAACTTGCCCTGAATGTTTGTTGAGGTGAAATCATAGGTGAAACTTGACTTGAGAAGTGAATATAGGCCCTCCTTGATCCGAACTTCCAAATTTGAACAATTTCCATGACCTACCAATGAAATGATCCCTAGTTCAACTCTTTTGAGCCTTAAACTTTCTTTTTTCATGAACCAAAGCTACAAGCCTATACCCGTTCTCAATGAGACCCTCTCTTAGCACCCAAATCTTCCCTTGAGTAATGGCAAATATCTAAGTTTGGGGGGGAGAGACAAGAAAGGCATCGATATGGTAAAGAGGCACAAAAGCAAAAGAAAAGGGAGGCAATGAAAAAGAGAAAAAGACAAAAAGAAATACAAAAGTGAATAAGAACCAAAAAAGGGGATTCAAAGTAAACAAAGTGAAAAAAGGTTGTGTAAAAGTAGAAAAAGGAGAAAGGTTTGAATTGCAAAAGAAAGAGTGACAATGTGTCTCTCTAACCCCTTGAAAGAAGTGAAATACTCAAATGAGTCATAAAGTATGCCAAAATGAATCAAAAGAAGTGCTGAAGGGAAGATTGAACCTAACTGAACAAAAACATGTCCTACCTTTACCCAAAAGCCTTCACAATGACTCCTCAAAAGCCCTATATGATCTTGAGTTGAGGGAAGCTTACATTAGTGGATACTTACATAAGGGGCAAGCATATGGTACCTAAAGCTGGACTTATGACCTTCTTTGTGAGAGAAATGAGTGAAAAATCCATCAACCTCGGGTTGTGTGTCATTACTCTAAAAGGTGAGGTTCACTTAGGGAGAGTTGAGGATGTGTGAGTTTGGGTTCCACAATGACCAACGTATTTGAGAAAAGCTCCTTGATGAAATGAGTCAACCCTTGATGCTCTTGTGTCACATTTGATCGATAGTTCTTAAAAGTTTAAAAATGTGTTAATGATGCATTCGTATTGAGGGCAATTGTTAGTCCCAATTGATGCGTGATGAGGCTTCTTAGGATAAGCTGGAATTACTTGGATGTTTCCTTTTGAGGGGTGGGTCTTATTTTATTTGCTTGAGGACAAGCAAAGGTTTAAGTTTGGGGGAGTTGATAACTGTGATTTTAACACGTTTTATGCCCATACTTGCCTATGCTTTATGTATGAATTGTCATAAAATAGACCCAGAATGCTTATAAAGTGCGCTTGATTGCAGGTTTGAGCGACAAGATGACAAAAGTCAAAAATCGGCTCCAAACGGAGTGAAACCTGCTCAAGTGTCAAAAATCATTGAAGTGGGGACAAGAGGACCTAGCGCGGACCGCACTGTTTTGTTGCGCGGCCACGCTAGAAGATTCAGAGAGTATACATTTCAAGGGTAACCATGCGCGGTCCGCGCTCCTTTCTACACGGTCAGTGCATGTGTCCACGCGGTCGCGCTTCATTGTTGCGCGGTCCGCGCCCATTAGCCTGTGCGGCCGCGCTACCTTTTTGTGCGGTCTGCGTCCCCAGCTTCAGAAGTGAGTGATCGAAGACCAAGACCCCTACGCGACCGCGCTGCATTTCTGCGCGGTCCGCGCCAGCCCCACAGGGGTATTTTTGTCCAGTTTTTCTTGCCTAGTATAAATAGAATATTTTATTATTTTTAGGTTAAGTATTAGATATCAGATAGCAGCAGCACTCGTGAGACTCAAGTTTTAGCCTATTTTGGGCATTTTCATCTTGTTTTATCGTGGAATCTTGTAGATTAACATTCTAGTTAATTAATATGTTGATTTTATCTACTACTTCTTCAATTTCTATTGCTATTATGTCTAGCTAAACCTATTAGCTAGGGTTGTGGCTCAACCCTAGTGTGGGTAATTAATGGGTGTGATTGTTTAATGCTTGAATGATGTTGGGTGTTTGCTATTTGGGTTAATTTTATGATTTAACTAGGATTTGGTGGTTGCAAACACTAAGTCTAGCTTAGTGGGTCTTGACTCTTCTTGAGAAAGAGTGTCTATGACTCCAAAATTAACCCAACAAGGAATTGGGATGGACCCATGAGAATGGTAGTCCCAATTAACGGGTTAAACCTCGAGGGAGTAATTACCCAACTTGAACCCTAAGTTGCTTGGGCTTGTTGGCCTACCCAATTGGTCTCGAGAGAGTCAATTGGGCAAAATCACTCTTTCTACCGAGAGGTGTGAGAATGAGTGCAATCGTGCAACGGTTACAGCATAAGCCCCATAATCATCATTCTTGTATTAGGAATCTCTACCCGTTAGTTGACCACCTAGGTAAATGCCACGACCCTAGTGTCTTTCTCTATCTTGCATACAACCTAGAATTAATATCTTAGCATAATTTAGTTATAATTAGAAGTTGTTAAATTGTAGTTGATACTCATAAAAACCCAAAAATGATAGAAGATCAATTAGAAGCAAACACGCATTTCTAGACTAAGCAAATATCCAACTCCCTTTCTAGCTCCCTGTGGAAATTGACCCCGATACTACTATTGGGTAAAAGTATTAGCGCCCACTCTTCCTAAGGTTGAGTCCGCTGAGATCATTCATACATACCAAAATTGTTCTAATCCGACATCAAAATCTTGATTAAAACCCGAAAATTAGGCCTAAGAACCTTTTCCAATTTTTTTCTCCAAATTTTCACCCCAATCTCGAATTTAAATGATGAATTTAAGCATAGATTCGTGGAAATTAATCAAAACCGGGTAAGGATTACTTACCCAAAACACCCTGGTGAAAAATCCCTCTCAAAATCGCCAAACCGAGCTCCCAAATCAATTTTACCAAGGTTTGAAACTTAACCCTCGATTCTGCCCCTTTTCTGACCAGTGAAAGCGCATCTGCGGCCCTTGGACCGCACCTGCGGTCCCGCTTCTGCGTAGACCAAGTCGCACCTGCGACTTTTCATTAAAAACCCAGCTTCTGCACCTGCAACCACTTTTAAGCAGATGCGGTGCCACTTTTGCAATGAAGCACCCGCTTCTGCGGTCCCTGCTGTCTCTCCCCTTTTCCTCTTCTGTGATGCTAGCGCCGCTTCTGCGGCTCCACACCTGCGATCCCCAACCGCAGGTGCGGTTATGACAGACGATCAGCAGCTTCAGCTGCTCCAAACTACTTCCAATTCTCATGTCAACCTTCCCAAATCGTCCCAAGGCCCCAGGGACCTCAACCAAAATTACACAAGTCCTATACCACTATTCAAACTTGTACCAACCTTCGAAACACTCAAAAAAACATCAAATCATCAAAACACCCTCGAATTCAAGCCTAAGGATTCCAAAACTTTAAATTTCCGCTTTTGATCAAAAAGTCTATCGAACCTCATCCGAATTACTTGCAATTTTGCACACACGTCCCAAATGACACTACGGACCTACTTCAACTTCCGGAATTCCATTCCGACCCCGATATCAAAATCTCACTATCGAACCGGAAACTTCAAAAATTCAACTTTCGGCATTTCAAGCCTAATTGAGCTACGAACCTCCTAAACACAATCCGAACGCGCCACTGAGACCGTAATCACCCAACGGAGCTAACGGAACCAACAGAATTCCATTCCGAGGCTGTCTTCACACTGCTCCGACTACGGTCCAAATTCTAAACCTTAAACTCTCATTTAGGGACTAAGAGTCCCAAAACTCTCCGAAACTCCAAATAAATCCTTCCGGCAACTCACAATAGCAAAAACAAACACGGAGAAAACAGTTAATAGGGGATCGGGGCATTAATTCCTAAAATGACCGGCCGGGTCGTTACATTTAAATTCAATGTTGCTACCCAATATTGTCCTAATTGCCAAGTGGCTTTATGGCAGCTTGCCACTTGGCTTAACCACAATGCAAACTTTATATATATATATATA
>NW_017671410.1:198081-214584 GCF_001879085.1 Nicotiana attenuata
TATATATATATATATATATATATATATATATATATATATATATATATATATATATATATATATATATATACATAGAGAGAGAGAGAGAGAGATTTTAAAGAATTAATTTTTGAGAAACAAAATTGAAGTAGGACATCAACCTAACATCATGTGACGACCCAAAGGGTCATCACCTGTTTTCTTATTCATTTCATGCTTCCGAGGCCTTCAAAACCTCATTTGGGGTTGCCTCGATTTGCGTGGGCAGTCCGGGCGCGTAGCCGGAAAGCTTAAATATGAATTCTATGAGAAAAAAAATACTAAATTTTGATATTAAATTGAATAAATTTGACTTCGGTCAACTTTTTGTGTAAACGGACCCGGATCCGTGATTGGACGGTCCCGGAGGGTCCGTAGGAAAATATGGGACTTGGGCGTATGCCCGGAATCAAATTCCGAGGTCCCAAGCCCGAGAAATGAATTTTTGTGAGAAATTGTTTTCTGGAAATAATTAAGGAAATTGGAAATGAAATTTGATTAAAAGACTATAGTATCGGGCCCGTATTTTGGTTTCGACGCCCGGTACAAGTCTTATATATGGTTTAAGCGCTTTCTGTAAAGTTTGGTTGAAAACGGACATCGTTTGACGTGTTTTGGACTTAAAATGGGAGATTTGATGTTTTATGAAAGTTTGGAAGGAATCATGGATTTTGAGGCTTCATTCAATGTATATGATGTTATTTTGGCGATTTGATCGCGCGAGTAAGTCCGTAGGATGTTTTTGAGGTTGTGTGCATGTTTGGTTTGGAGCCCCGAGGGCTCGGGTGAGTTTTGGATAGGTGTCGGAGTGCATTTTCAACCTTGGGAATTTTGCTGCTATAACTGACCTGCAGGCTTCGCAATTGCGAAGCCTGGCTCGCAAATGCGAGCTCGCAATTGCGAAGGTCTGCTTGCCAATGCGAGAAATTGCCAGGCCTGAAACACATTGCAAATGCGAAGTTGAGCCTCGCAAATGCGAAGGCGGGGGTTTCGCAAATGCCACCTCATGGTTCGCAAATGCGAAGTCCCCAATTCTCCTCATAGTTCGCAAATGCGAACAAGTGTTCGCAATTCCCACTTTTGGTCGGGGTTCGCAATTGCGAACCCCAGTTCGCAATTCCCATATCTGCAGCCCAGCAATTTTCATACTTAGTCGAATTTTAGGCCATTTTTCACCCCACTTTCAAAATACAACTCCTTAGGTGATTTCTCCAGAATAATTTTCATTCCAAATCATTTGTAAGTCAATTTTTACTCAATTCTTTCATTCATTAACATTATTTAACATGTTTTCCACTTAAAATCAAGGATTTCATGGGTGAAATTGGGGGTTTTGGGTAGAACCTAGGTTTTTCAAAAATTGGGGATTTTGACCTCAATTTGAGGTCCGATTTCAAAACAAATTACATATTTGAGTTCGTGGGGGAATGGATAACCGGGTTTTGGTTCGAACCTCGGGTTTTGACCACGTGGGCCTGGGGGCAATTTTGGAATTTTTGGGAAAACTTTGGGAAAATCATTTTTTATGCATTCAAATTGATTCATTTAGTGTTTATTAAAGCAATTGAGTAACTTGTGACTAGATTCGAGCGGATTGGAGGTGGAATCACGGGGTAAAGCTATAGTTGAGGCTTGAGTTGAGTTCAAAGCATCGAGGTATGTGTTTGGTTTAACCCTAGCTTGAGGGAATAGGAGTTGAGTCTTATTTGTAACTTGCTAATTGTCGAGTACCATGTATAGGCATGGTGACGAGTATCTATACATTGGGGTCTAGCATGACCGGGAGTCCTTATTTTGCAAATAGTTGGGATTTTGTTATATCTTCCATGCTTAATTGATGACTTCTATATGTTGTAAAGATCTTGTGAAAGAAATTGTGATCTTTGAACTTCGTGGAGCATTGGCTCGGGTTGAAATACAAATTGTGAAGGTATATGAGATAAGTAACTCCTTGGAGCATTGGCTCAAGTGATAATGTGAACTTTGAGATGAAAGTGAAAGAAAGAGAAGAGTTAATGATTTATTCCCTTGCCGGGACGTTGTTGGTTATTGATGTTGTACCCTTGCCGGGTTTTTATTTGTTTGTTTGTGTACCCTTGCCGTGACTTCCATTCTTGTTTTATTATTCCCTTGCCCTTGTTTGTGATTGTTGATTGGGTGAGGACGAGAGTAAAAGCACGAAGGGTGATGCCGTGCATTGTTTGTTTCTTGTGAGGAAAGAGTGTAAAGCACGAAGGGTGATGCCGTGCATTATTTGCTTAGTGTGAGGACAAGAGAGTAAAGCACGAAGGGTGATGATGTGCCGCACGATGTGCCATTCCGTGCCGATTCTATTGATTATACGTGAGGAATAAGAGTAAAAGCACGAAGGGTGATGCCGTGCACGTTTGTTATGTTATTGCTTGGTGAGGACGAGAGTAAAAGCACGAAGGGTGATGTCGTGCATTTGTTGATCTCTGTTCTTTGTTGTTGTATGAGTTGTGCTTTTCCTTCGTATTAGTCAATTTATATTTCAAACTGTTATCTCCCCACAGCATGCTTCCCCTCCCATATTGTTTACTTGTCTTGTATTTCGATTCCGCTGTATGTATATAACTGCAGAGGTTTATGTGGTGGTCCAGTCTAGCCTCGTCACTACTTCGCCGGGGTTAGGCTAGACACTTACTAGCACATTGGGTCGGTTGTGCTGATACTACACTCTGTGCTATTGTGCACAGATCCAGGTTTCGAGCGGCAGCAGCAGTAGTGTGGGAGCAGGCTTCATTTCAGCGAGACTCGAGGTAGCCTTGTAGGCGTCCGCAGGCCCGACGTCTCCTCTAACCTTTATTTTTATCTGTTATCTCATTGTATTCGAGACAAACAGCTTATGTTCTCTTTCAGACGTTTGTATGTAGTATTCTTAGCAGTTCGTGAGTACAGTGACACCAGTCTTGGGTAGAGGATTTTGTTGAACTTTCCGCATTTCTATTTAGTTTCTATAAAATGTTAAGACTTTCGCTTATTATTGAATTTCGTTGCTTTTGTATTATTGTCGTAAATTGTTAAAATGGATTAGATTATTAATGGACAAGTAAATAAATTTGGCTTGCCTAGCTCTCATTAGTAGGCGCTATCACGACTCCCGAGGGTGGGAAATCCGGGTCGTGACAAGTTGGTATAAGAGCTCTAGGTTACATAGGTCTCACAACTCAAGGACAAGCTTAGTAGAGTCTGAGGGATCGGTACGGAGACGTCTGTATTTATCCCCTAGAGGCTACCGAGTTAGGAAAAGTTCCACATTTGTTCTTTCTTGTCGTGCGGCTTGGTTTCTCAATGCTAATTGAATTTCTACTCTGTTCTTTCGCAGATGGCAAGAACACGTGCTTCTTCATCTTTCGATCAGCAGTCCGAGCCCCAGACAGCTCCTGCTAGGGGTAGAGGGCGAGGCCGAGGCCGTGGTAGAGGCCGAGGTAGGGGCGAAGCTCAGCCCCGAGTAGCAGCACCAGTGGCGGAGCCTCAGGTTGACATTGACGAGGAGGTTCCGGCCCCAGCCCCAGCAGTTCTGGTGGGCCCAGCTCAGGTCCCAGAGGGGTTTATTGCTACCCCATTTCTTCAGGACGCTCTGGTCCGATTGATGGGCCTCATGGAGAGTGTCACCCGAGCAGGTTTGCTTCCTGTAGCACCAGCCGTCTCTCAGGCTGGAGGAGGGGCCCAGACTCCTGCTACTCGTACTCCGGAGCAGGGAGTTCCCCCGATTCAGACTCCAGCAGTTTAGCCAGTTAGAGCAGCTCAGCCGGGTGTGGTAGCCCAGGCCGGTGATGGGGAAGCTATGTTTGCCGATGCTTTATGGAGGTTGAATAGGTTCACCAAGCTCTTCACTACTACTTTTAGCGGTGCACCCACCGAGGATCCTCAGGATTATTTGGACAGCTGCCACAAGGTTCTTCGGAACATGGGTATTGTTGAGTCCAATGGAGTTGACTTTGCTGCATTTCGCCTATCTGGATCTGCCAAGACTTGGTGGAGGGATTTCTGTTTAGCTAGACCAGCAGGGTCTCCAGCCTTGACCTGGGAGCAGTTCACTCATACATTTCTGGAGAAGTTTCTCCCTGTCACACAGCGTGAGGCCTATCGGAGGCAGTTTGAGCGTCTCCATCAGGGATCCATGTCAGTCACCCAGTACGAGACCAGGTTTATTGAGTTGGCTCGCCATGCTACTATCATACTCCCCACTGAGAGAGAGAGAGAGTGAGACAATTTATTGATGGACTCATCTAGCCTATTCGTCTCCAGATGGCTAGAGAGACGGAGAGTGATATTACTTTTTAGGAGGCGGCCAATGTGGCCCGCAGGATCGAGATGGTATTGCCACAAGGGGGTGGTCATAGAGCAGACAAGAGACCCCGTCAGTCAGGCCGATTCAGTGGTGCCTCATCTGGAGGCAGAGATTCTTATGATAGGGGTCAGCCTTCTAGGCCTTTCCAGTCAGCCCTCCAGGTTTCTCAGGGTGCCCCAAGTGATCGTGGTTTCCGTGGGCATTATTCTGATCAGTAGCCATTCAGTGCACCGCCAGCTCCTATCAGTGCGCCGCCGCTTCATAGTTTCCGTGGAGGTCATTCAGGTCGACAGGGCCAGCAGACTCAGCAGCCGAGGACTTGTTACACTTGTTGTGACACGGGTCATATTGCCAGATTTTGCCCTCGAGCACCGAGCAGTTCTCAGCACCAGGGTTCTCGTGCCATGGTTCAGGCACCGGCTGCCCCACAGCCCGCCCAGCGAGCTAGAGGTGGGGGTAGAGGTGCCAGAGGTGGAGGTAGAGGTCATAGAGATAGAGCTCAGACCGCTAGAGGTGGAGGCCACCCAGCAGCGGGTCGTCCCAGAGAGGTAGATCAGAGTGGTGGGGCCCAACCCCGATGTTATGCTCTTCAGGCTAGGCCCAAGGCAGAGGCTTCAGATGCAGTCATTACAGGTACGGTTCTGGTTTGTGATAGAGATGTTTCAGTGTTGTTTGATCCGGGGTCTACGTATTCGTATGTCATCCTATTTTGCCCCGTATTTGATCATGCCTAGTGATGCATTAGGTATTCCTGTTTTTGTGTCTACGCCGGTGGGTGATTCCATCATGGTTAATCGAGTCCATTGCTCTTGTGTTGTCGTGATTGGGGGTCTGGAGACCCGTGTAGATCTGTTGCTTTTAGATATGGTCGACTTTGATATTATATTGGGGATGGACTGGTTATCACCCTATCACACTATCTTGGACTGCCATGCCAAGACTGTGACCTTAGCATTACCGGGTATGCCTCACTTAGAGTGGAGAAAGACTCCAGGTCATTCTACCCGCAGTGTCATATCGTATGTGAAGGCTCGGTGTATGGTCGAGAAGGGGTGTTTGGCTTATTTAGCTTATGTTCGGGACTCAAGTGCTGAGGTTCCCTCTATTGATTCTGTGCCCGTTGTATGTGAGTTCCCTGATGTTTTCCCTTCAGACCTGTCGGGTATGCCACCCGACAGGGATATTGATTTCTGCATTGATCTGGTTCCGGGCACTCAGCCCATTTCTATTCCACCATATCGTATGGCCCCGCCAGAGTTGAAGGAGTTAAAAAAACAGTTGCAGGATTTGCTTGAGAAGGGTTTCATTAGACCCAGTGTCTCTCCTTGGGGTACGCCGGTGTTATTTGTCAAGAAGAAGGATGGGTCAATGAGAATGTATATTGATTACCGGCAATTGAACAAGGTAACGGTCAAGAATAAGTATCCACTACTGAGGATTGATAATTTGTTCGACCAGCTTCAGGGTGCCAGGGTATTTTCCAAGATTCACTTGCGATATGGTTACCACCAGTTGAGGATTAGCGCATCCGATGTCCCTAAGACAGCTTTCCGCACTCGGTATGGGCATTATGAGTTCTTGGTTATGTCATTCGGGTTGACAAATGCCCCAGCTTTCATGGACTTGATGAACCGAGTGTTCAGGCCTTATTTGGATTCATTCGTGATAGTGTTCATTGATGATATATTGATATACTCCCGCAGCCAGGAGGAGCACGAGCAGCACCTTAGAGTGGTTCTTCAGACTCTGAGGGATAGTCAGTTATATGCTAAGTTCTCGAAGTGTGAATTCTGGTTGGGTTCAGTTGCATTTCTGGGTCATGTTGTATCAGCTGAGGGTATTCAGGTGGACCCAAAGAAGATAGAGGCAGTCAAGAACTGGCCTAGACCAGCATCGGCTACAGAGATTCAGAGTTTCTTGGGGTTGGCAGGCTACTACAGACGGTTCGTGGAGGGATTTTCATCTATTGCAGCCCCGATGACCAGATTGACCCAGAAGGGTGCCCAGTTCAGATGGTCGGATGAGTGTGAGGCGAGCTTTCAGAAGCTCAAGACAGCTTTGACTGCGGCAGCGGTGTTGGTTTTGCCCACAGGTTCAGGGCCCTATACAGTCTATTGTGATGCTTGCCGTGTTGGGCTTGGAGCAGTGTTGATGCAGGATGGCAAGGTCATTGCTTATGCTTTGAGGCAATTGAAGATTCATGAGAAGAACTATCCAGTGCATGATTTGGAGTTGGCAGCCATAGTTCACGCATTGAAGATTTGGAGGCATTATTTGTATGGCATGACGTGTGAGGTGTTCACTGATCACAAGAGTCTTCAGTACTTGTTCAAGCAAAAGGAGTTGAATTTGAGGCAGAGAAGGTGGTTGGAGTTGCTGAAGGATTGTGATGTCACCATTTTATATCATCCGGGGAAGGCCAATGTGGTGGCCGATGCTTTGAGTAGGAAGTCGGCCAGTATGGGAAGCCTTGCTTATATTCCGGTCAGTCAGAGGCCGTTTACTTTGGATGTTCAGGCTTTAGCCAATCAATTCGTGAGACTGGATGTTTCTGAGCCCAGTCGTGTGTTAGCTTTCACGGTCGCTCGTTCTTCATTATTGGAGCGTATCCGTGATCGGCAGTTTGATGATCCCCATTTGTGTGTCCTTAGAGACACGGTGCAGCGAGGAGGTGCCAAGCAGGTTTCCTTATATGCGGATGGAGTTTTGAGATTACAGGGGCGAGTTTGTGTGCCCAATGTGGATGGGCTTCGAGAGTTGATTTTAGAGGAGGCCCATAGTTCCAGGTACTCTATTCATCCGGGCGCCGCGAAGATGTATCAGGATTTGCGGCAACATTACTGGTGGCGTAGAATGAAGAAGGATATCGTAGCATATGTGGCTCGTTGTTTGAATTGTCAGCAGGTTAAGTACGAGCATCAGAGGCCTGGTGGTGTATTCCAGAGGATTGAGCTTCCCGAGTGGAAGTGGGAGCGGATTACTATGGATTTTGTTACTGAACTTCCGCTGACTCGGAAGAAGTTCGATGCGATATGGGTTATTGTTGATAGGCTGACCAAGTCAGCACATTTCATTCATGTGGCAGTCTCCTATTCTTTTGAGAGATTAGCAGAGATTTATATCCGGGAGATTGTTCGCCTTCATGGTGTGCCGGCATCTATCATTTCGGGCCGGGGTATGCAGTTTACCTCGCGCTTCTGAAGAGCGGTTCAGAGTTGGGCACATGAGTTGAGTTGAGCATAGCATTTCATCCCCAGACGGACGGGCAGTCCGAGCGGACTATTCAGATTTTGGAGGATATGCTTCGAGCTTGTGTTATTGACTTTGGAGGTTCATGGGATCAGTTCTTGCCTTTAGCGGAGTTTGCCTACAACAACAGCTACCAGTCGAGCATTCAGATGGCTCCTTATGAGGCTTTATATGGTAGGCGGTGTCGGTCTCCGGTTGGATGGTTTGAGCCGGGAGAGGCTCGGTTGTTGGGTACAGATTTGGTTCAGGAGGCCTTGGACAAGGTCAAGATCATTCAGGACAGGCTGCGTTCAGCTCAGTCTAGGCAAAAGAGTTATGCAGATCGCAAGGTTCGAGATGTGGCATTTATGGTTGGTGAGCGGGTGTTGCTCCGAGTGTCGCCTATGAAGGGCGTGATGAGATTTGGGAAGAAGGGCAAGCTTAGCCCAAGGTTCATTGGTCCGTTTGAGATTCTCGATCGAGTGGGAGAGGTGGCTTATAGACTTGCATTGCCGCCTAGCTTATCGGCCGTACATCCAATTTTTCATGTATCCATGCTTCGGAGGTATCACAGCGATCCAGCCCACGTGTTAGACTTCAGCACTATCTAGTTGGACAAGGACTTGTCTAATGAGGAGGAGCCGGTAGCTATTCTAGACCGGCAGGTTCGTCAGTTGAGGTCCAAGAGTTTTCCTTCTGTTCGTGTTCAGTGGAGAGGTCAGCCTCCTGAGGCATCAACCTGGGAGTCCGAGTCTGACATGCGGAGTCGTTATCCTTATCTTTTCCCCGACTCAGGTACTTCTTTCTTTTGTTCGTTCGAGGACGAACGGTTGTTTTAGAGGTGGAGAATGTGACGACCCAAAGGGTCATCACCTATTTTCTTATTCATTCCGTGCTTCCGAGGCCTTGAAAACCTCATTTGGGGTTGCCTCGATTTGCGTGCATAGTCCGGGCGCGTAGCCGGAAAGCTTAAATATGAATTCTGTGAGAAAAAAATACTAAATTTTGATATTAAATTGAATAAATTTGACTTCGGTCAACTTTTTGGGTAAACGGACCCGGACCCATGATTGGACGGTCCCGGAGGGTCCGTAGGAAAATATGGGACTTGGGCGTATGCCCGGAATCGAATTCCGAGGTCCCAAGCCCGAGAAATGAATTTTTGTGTGAAATTATTTTCTTGAAATAATTAAGGAAATTGAAAATGAAATTTGATTAAAAGACTATGGTATCCGGCCCGTATTTTGGTTCCGGCGCCCGGTACAAGTCTTATATATGGTTTAAGCGCTTTCTGTAAAGTTTGGTTGAAAACGGACGTCGTTTGACATGTTTTGCACTTAAAATGGGAGATTTGATGTTTTATGAAAATTTGGAAGGAATCATGGATTTTGAGGCTTAAATCAATGTATATGATGTTATTTTGGCGATTTGATCGCCCGAGTAAGTCCGTAGGATATTTTTGAGGTTGTGTGCATGTTTGGTTTGGAGCCCCGAGGGCTCGGGTGAGTTTTGGATAGGTGTCGGAGTGCATTAATCAACCTTGGGAATTTTGCTGCTATAACTGACCTGCAGGCTTCGAAATTGCGAAGCCTGGCTCGCAAATGCGAGCTCGCAAATGCGAAGGTCTGCTCGCAAATGCGAGAAATTGCCAGGCCTGAAACACATCGCAAATGCGAAGTTGAGCCTCGCAAATGCGAAGGCTGGGGTTTCGCAAATGCGACCTCATGGTTCGCAAATGCGAAGTCCCCAATTCTCCTCATAGTTCGCAAATGCGAACAAGTGTTCGCAATTCCCACTTTTGGTCGGGGTTCGCAATTGCAACCCCAGTTCGCAATTCCCATATCTGCAGCCCAACAATTTTCATACTTAGTCGAATTTTAGGCCAATTTTCACCCCACTTCCAAAATACAACTCCTTAGGCGATTTTTCAAGAACAAGTTTCATTCCAAATCGTTTGTAAGTCAATTTTTACTCAATTCTTTCATTCATTAACATCATTTAACATATTTTCCACTTAAAATCAAGGATTTTCATGGGTGAAATTGGGGGTTTTGGGTAGAACCAAGATTTTTCAAAAATTGGGGATTTGGACCTCAATTTGAGGTCCGATTTCAAAACAAATTACATATTTGAGTTCGTGGGGAATGGGTAACCGGGTTTTGGTTCGAACCTCGGGTTTTGACCACGTGGGCCCGGGGGCGATTTTTGAATTTTTTGGAAAACTTTGGGAAATTCATTTTTTATGCATTCAAATTGATTCATTTAGTGTTTATTATAGCAATTGAGTAACTTGTGACTAGATTCGAGCGGATTGGAGGTGGAATCACGGGGTAAAGCTATAGTTGAGGCTTGAGTTGAGTTCAAAGCATCGAGGTAAGTGTTTGGTTTAACCCTAGCTTGAGGCAATAGGAGTTGAGTCTTATTTGTAACTTGCTAATTGTCGAGTACGATGTATAGGCATGGTGACGAGTATCTATACATTGGGGTCTAGCATGGCCGTGAGTCCTTATTTTGCGAGTAGTTTGGTTGTTGTTATGCCTTCCATGCTTAAATGATGACTTCTATATGTTGTAAAGATCTTGTGATAGAGATTGTGATCTTTGAACTTCGTGGAGCATTGGCTCGGGTTGAAATACAAATTGTGAAGGTATATGAGATAAGTAACTCCTTGGAGCATTGGCTCAAGTGATAATGTGAACTTTGAGATGAAAGTGAAAGAAAGAGAAGAGTTAGTGATTTATTCCCTTGCCGGGATGTTGTTGGTTATTGATGTTGTACCCTTACCGGGTTTTTATTTGTTTGTTTGTGTACCCTTGCCGGGACATCCATTCTTGTTTTATTATTCCCTTGCCCTTGTTTGTGATTGTTGATTGGGTGAGGACGAGAGTAAAAGCACGAAGGGTGATGGCGTGCATTGTTTGTTGTGAGGAAAGAGTGTAAAGCACGAAAGGTGATGCCGTGCATTATTTGCTTATTGTGAGGACAAGAGAGTAAAGCACGAAGGGTGATGCCGTGCCGCACGATGTGCCATTCCGTGCCGATTCTATTGATTATATGTGAGGAATGAGAGTAAAAGCACGAAGGGTGATGCCGTGCACGTTTGTTATGTTATTGCTTGGTGAGGACGAGAGTAAAAGCACGAAAGGTGATGCCGTGCATTTGTTGATCTCTATTCTTTATTGTTGTATGAGTTGTGCTTTTCCTTCGTATTAGTCAATTTATATTTGAAACTGTTATCTCCCCACAGCATGCTTTCCCTCCCATATTGTTTACTTGTCTTGTATTTCGATTCCGCTGTATGTATATAACTGCACAGGTTTATGTGGTGGTCAGTCTAGTCTCGTCACTACTTCGCCGGGGTTAGGCTAGACACTTACCAGCACATGGGGTCGGTTGTGCTAATACTACACTCTGTGCTATTTTGCACAGATCCAGGTTTCGAGCAGCAGCAGCAGTAGTGTGGGAGCAGGCTTCATTTCAGCGAGACCCGAGGTAGCATTGCAGGCGTCCGCAGGCCCGGCGTCTCCTCTAACCTTTATTCTTATCTGTTATCTCATTGTATTCGAGACAAAGAGCTTATGTTCTCTTTCAAACGTTTGTATGTAGTATTCTTAGCAGTTCGTGAGTACAGTGACACTAGTCTTGGGTAGAGGATTTTGTTGAACTTTCCGCATTTCTATTCAGTTTCTATAAAATGTTAAGACTTCCGCTTATTATTGAATTTCGTTGCTTTTGTATTATTGTCGTAAATTGTTAAAATGAATTAGATTATTAATGGACAAGTAAATAAATTTGGCTTGCCTAGCTCTCATTAGTAGGCGCCATCACGACTCCCGAGGGTGGGAAATCCGGGTCGTGACACGTCACTAAACATAAGATAGAAGAAACAAGTATCTTCTTGAAATTTTAAAAAGGTATAATTAATGAAAAACCTTGTCAAATTATTTGCTTTTTTTAAATATAATTTCTAGGGATCGATCTAGTTAAGTAAAAAATTAATTATCATATTATATCGGATGACTTCTCACGTTGATTGCATCTACTAATAGTGATCGAATATCATTATCATGCTACTAAATGCCTTATTAAGATGTTGATTAGCCTTTCTATGTACCGCGTTGCTAATATTCCTTAAAACATTGCAGTATTAATTAATTAGTTTATGGACCTCGTTTGTGACCTATGATTCTCCATTAACAAATAGGAAAAATCCTAAGATCAATGAACCTAATATTATTATTTCTCGTTTTATCATAGAAGAATCTATGACTAACCAACGACCAATTAGTTATACTAAAAAATTACAGGAAACTCATAAGGAAAAGGTTTAGTTTACGGCAGAAAATTAGTCTAACGTAAAATTTGGTACGTTTCTTTACATGAAAAGACATGCACAAAATATATTACTATATAAGAGTTCTTGTCCTAAACTAAAGGAATATAAATGAAATTTTCTTAAATAATTATCTCTAGTTATTCCCAGTGTGGACTCGTAATTAAATTTTGCCTGAGGTAGATAAGATAGACGATTGTCATTTTAAAGGAAATTCCTCTCACAGAATATTTTATCGAAATGAAAACTCATGGAGCTTCTTTCGAGAAATGCTTGATTGACCTCTCTCTCTTATTATTCTATAACTATTTTAATAATTTAAATCAAAAGGAACCAATTATTTGTGCAATTGCTTGTCGAAAGGAGGTAAGCACAAAAGGAAAGGAGAATCAAGGATTTTGATCTTCACTTTATCAGATTGAGTATAATCAGTAATCTATACAATATTTGTTAAAGTAGTTACTGCTTAAATTTTTACTAATAAAATAATTTTGCCTTAGAATCCAATTAACCAAAAGCGAGCATCTTTAAATTGGTATAGTTCGAGTAGAAGTAAAGTACTAATAATTTAAAAAACCAAGTCCAATCGAGTAAATGATAATCTTGTTCCATTGTGCATGGCATGTTACACCTGCAGGCTGCAGTGAAAAATCCAAATCTAATCTTGCATTTTAAGAGATCATAATTTCAAGAGTTAAAGTATTCAAATCAATGGAACTCTTTCAAAATGACGAAGAAAAAAAAGATTAAAAAGTTCATAATTTTTACCAACTACATGTCGTAACCAGGATCACAAGTTTTGGCATCTAACTCATGAAGTTTCGGTTTAAGTCATCGAAGTTGTCATACTAATGACCAAGTCTCGAGTTCAACTAGTATGACATCTTGTCCAAATTATGTGAAATATGTCTGATAAATATACCTATATATCCTTTCAGCCTTAATTTAGTATAGATATATTCTATTCTGATTTAAGTTACATACATTACATAGACGATGTATAATATTTTTACACCATTAATACAATTAACCAGCTTTTACAGCAGATCTTTTCACTATTTTCTAGATTTTCGAATAATGTCTACTATTATTGCAGACAAAGTAACAAGATGGTGTGAAAAAAGTGCAGCATATAAAACTTAAACTCATTCTAGCTGCTTTGCTTAAACATGTGTGTTATTCACAGTCAACTAGCCGACTAATTAATTTAAATCCCCATCGAATAAGCCCCTAAAGAGAGTAAAATGCTCCCTACCAACAATTTTTTTTATTTCAGGTTTTTGTAAGGCAAAGGAAGTAAGAACTGAACTTATATAAATATATAAATAATAAGAGAGAATTCAGGAGACAATCTGAAGGTAAAAGTTAAACAACAAATTATAATTAGGAAAAGGATCCTTCAGTCAATTTTCTTTACCAAGATTAAATAACTATTTGATAGATCCATGATCCTAAAAAGCCCCGCTAAAAAGGTGTTTAGTGTTTGCTAATTATCTACTCACTATAAAAAAAAAATCCAAATAAAAAATAACCCTATATATGCTAAAAAGGAAAAAAGAAAAAAGAGAAGCATCCCTATAACTTTAGAGACTTTATTGCTGGTCCCTCATGGTCATATTGTAAAGCAACTTATATATCATTATCAATATAACCTCATACACGTCTAATATTAGAGTCATGTAGTTTTTGCTTTCAATCACCATTATATAAACCCCACCTCTTCCTCCCAATCTTTCGTAGTTTTGAATTGATTGAGAGGTTCAAATAAAATAGAGAAGCAACAAATTAAAGAGAGTAGCAAAAACCATCCAAAAGAAGAAAGCAAATGGATAGAAAAATATATGGAGCAATTTTATTTATACAAGCCATCTACACAGGCATGTTCTTGCTTTCAAAAGTTGCGTTTGATGTTGGTATGAATCCTTTTGTTTTTGTCTTCTATAGACAATCTGCTGCTACTGTCTTCTTAGCTCCCATCGCCTTGTTCCTTGAAAGGTAAGTAGTATTGCTGTTATTATAGTAATATATGAAGCTCGCACTTATCTCCTATATATATATAATATAAATATATTTTAAGTTTAAATGATTAAGTATTTGCTGAAATATGAGACCATCTCATATGAAAATTTAAAGTGTCAGAGAAAGAACGCGTTTATTTACTATATATGAAGCTTTTAAATTTGACCTATTGTTTTCTGTTTGTAGGAAAACTGCACCACCAATCTCATTCTTGATCTGCCTCAAGATTTTTATGCTCTCTCTATTTGGGTAAGTTACTAGTTAACTTTCTTGCAATATGATATTGTGAATCTGAATTTTAGGAGTTTTTATGTATGATGGAATTTGTGCCTTATCGAGTTTGATTTTCAGGGTTACATTGAGCTTGAATATCTATGGAGTGGCACTTAAATACACTTCTGCAACTTTGGCTGCTGCTACTACTAACAGCCTTCCAGTTACTACTTTTATCCTTGCAGTTTTACTCAGGTATGTGTTTGAAGTATTACACTATATTAATTAGTAAGCTTATATATGCTCTCTTCTACTCTTGTTTTGTTTCTTTAAATGTAAAATTCATGCTCCATTTCTTCTTCGTTGTTTGTGGAATCAGTGGTGGAGCCAGAATTTTCATCAAAAAAACGGTCAAAATATTACAAAAATAAAATAAAATAAATACACAGAAACCTGGAAGATTTAACATACTTATAGTATGTATACTTACAAAAAAATTATCTAATGTAGTTATCCGGCAAAGGGTGTCAATAACTTTGCCATTGTGTGGAATGTGCATTTATTAATATGAAAAAAAGAAGCCTCAGGTGTCCTTGAAGCATCATATCCTTTTCATCAAAGTGCATAAAGTTAGGCCTGAGTATAGTGACTAATAGTGGAATCCTACTAAGAAATATTAACTATGTAAATATTTTCTATCTACGTTGTGGTTTCAAGAATATACTTTGCAGAAAGAGACTGTTAGGATTAGTAATAGTTGATATTTTATGCTAATCAATATGAAATTATGGGAAGTTTTTTGGGTCAAAAGACACAACAAGATCTAGTAACTGTTTTTCCTTTCTTTTCTAATTTGCTTATTATATTTTTCATCATTAAAAACGAAAAGTTGATACGAAAAACTCCCAAACATTCTCTAAATCTGGAAATTATCGCGGCCAACATATAACTAAAATTAACTAACTAATTTGACTTCATTAAACTCATCTCCAAAATTCTGCCTCATAATTTTGATAGACTTGAGCTGTATCACATGCTATATATCTATGTCAAAATACAGTATGCAACTTAACAAGATATATCTGCCTTGATCAAATAATGCTTAAAAGTGAAATGACAAAAGTGAAAAAAGATAATTGCATTATTCAAGGTGTACTGTGTATGATATGAAAACTTCTGATGTGATAACTTAGTACAATTTGAAAACTTCAACAGCAATGTCTAATAACATAGAAGTTGCTAAAGTAAAATGTCATGACAAGTGAATTTTAGATATTTAAAGTTCACTCATCTATATATATACTTATTAGTAGGAGTCAATTTTGTTGCCATTTTCTTTTTTTAATCAGATAGATTCGGAATCTTGTACTAAAAGCTGCACCTAAGGTAAAGGGGGTCTCATTTGATTTTTAGCTTACTAGACAAGAAATAGTAAAGTCAGTTACGACAAAAATAGAGGGTGGGGGCACTAAAAAGGAAAAATTGCCCTGAACCTAATGAGAGGGTTTATGGGAATTTACAAAAAGGAATCTAAGAAGAGCTAGCCTAGAGGGCAGAAAGAGAAAAAAATTTATTTCTTTATCTTCACAAAGTAGGAGTAAAGTCTGCATACACACTACCCTTCTCAGACATTACTTGTGATATTATAATGAATATGTTATTGTTATTGTTGCATAAAGGATAAGTGCTATGGTTCGGGGTTGGGAACTAGATCAGCAAATGAGCTTTCTGCCTCTTATAGTTGAGGTGGAACGTTCAAATTCCATTAGTAGCATAGCATCTCTTTCTATTTTATGCGTTTTTCTAATAGTTAAGTAGTATACTACTTACTTAAGTGGACCAGACCTTGTAGGGTTAGGTCCGTATTAATGAGTACGTACGTTACAATAACTAATGCAGTTTTTTCATGATAACTACTTATTTATAACTGGATAGATTTGGAAAACGATGTATGAACTACAGCCTATTCCAGCACATGTTCACAATATATAGACAATAAATCAAATAATAAGAACACTAGAAATGCCTATAGCTGATTGAAAGAAAAAGAAAAAAAAAGGAAAGAAAGGTTTGAAAAGAATTGGGAAAGGAGTTCAATTGTGTGGATGATAAAATAGGCCTCATCCATAAAATTGAATATATGCGTAAAAGATTAAAGCTAGATCTAAAATTTAAACGATGTGAGTTTTAAGTTCAAAGTATGATTCTGAAACATATATATATATATATATATATATATATATATATATATATATATTTTGTAAGAGGATTACAATTATTTAGTGACTAATCATGAACTCATGAAGTCTTTACATTAGCAAGTCTAGTCCCAAGTAGTAATGTAAAACAGAGGAATTTAATAGGCGAGAAATTGCTC